>NW_015506524.1:378121-411394 GCF_001515645.1 Sinocyclocheilus grahami
CTGGATATCAACACACCCATTAACGTAAACTACACCAGAGCGCATACACACCTCACGCACCGGGTGCCGTGCGCGCGCCCAAAGACAGTTGGACATAGTGGTGTATTAGAGGTAAAAAATTATATAAATACTGTTCGGTTTCTCACACAAACTGATCGTTTCGTGTCTTAGGACATCAATGTGTCGTCATGAGCCGCAGGGTTTAATTTGGATTTGTCTGTGCATGTTTTTTTTACTCTCATAGATTTTGTTACCATTGCCATGCATTATACGACTGATAGACTGCAACGGTTAAAGTTAAAAATCATCATATGTGTTCTACTGAAGAAACAAAGTCACCTACATCTTGGATGCCCTGGGGGTAAGCAGATAAACATAAAATTTTCATTTTTGGGTGAACTATCCCTTTTACACATCATAAGGAAAGGATTCAAAGGACATGGTTTAGTGTTCATTTACACACTCCACACCTCATCACTGCAAAGGAAACAGAGGAAGGAAGGAAGTGAGGCCAGGGTGGTCTACGGGTAAGGTAGTGTGCTAGATTTGATAGTTTAGTTTGTTTGTGGGAGATATAAAGTACAAAGAAAAATAAGAGAAAATTCCATGTTTATTGAGGTGGACTCCAGGAAACTTTCTCAAATTCAAGTTGAAAATGAATTTCTTCAAAATCTCAATGAAAGCTCTCTGAACAAATTACTTTTAGCTACATTTTTAGCTTTTATTTAATTGAAGCTTTCCTTTTTGAACAAATGCTCGGACATATTTCTCAATATTTAGCTCCTCACTCCTCACACAGTTCTCCTTAGCAAGTTCCATCTTGGCACAGCAGTTAATTTCATATTCAAAATGCACTAAAACTTCCAAAACACTTCATATGTGTCTCAAATTAACCCATTACACTAGCAAAAACTTGTCCATTACCCTTGTCAACTAGTCTCAGCCTCAGACGTCACGCCCACGGACCTTTGGCTAAACGTCTGATGCAAACGTCATGGCACACAAAAGTGGAAACACTTCAAGAATTTCGAAGTCATCATCAGATTGGTTGAATTATACAGGATTTCCGGGAGACGTGTGTGTCTCGTTCTATAACGTTCACCTGGAAACAAAGATGCCGTGATGCCAAACCCCCTGACGAAAGAAGAAAGCCGTCGTGTTTACAACTGTGACGACAAGCGCTTATCAAGATCAACTAAACGCTGGAGTTTCAAAAGTATGTGAAATGTTTAAAGTTTGCAGCACAGAATCTTTAAAATACGACTGAGAGTTTTACATACCGGTCTGTTATTGTGGCGACATTTCCACGCCCCGAAACGTGACGCTGAAACGAAACGAACTGTGATTGGTTGTTTGACATGTCCTCATGGGCGGGCCTTGGCCAATGAAAGCTGCCATGGATTCCAGACCTTCAGCCATCAACAAACTTAACCACACCTAAAATCTTCACACAATTTTTGTCTCTACAAAACAAGAATGACAGCTCTCTACTGTTTAGAATTCACTGCAGTATGTTACATAGTCCAAGTTTACATTACAGTACAAAATTATTCCTTAGTTTTCCATATTGTTGCAACTTAAAATAATAGTAAAATAGTAATAAAATTGAGAGACTATCATGTGTAGGTGTTCCACTACATCTTATAATTTTGATATAATTTCACTTTTATTTTTTTATTTAAATATTTTTCAATATTAGAAATATACCAAATTTCTGTCTTATTCAGTTTTATATTGTGTTAGGTTTTGATCTTAAGTTTAAGAGTTATGAAAAGAGCATGAGAAAGTGCAAACTGGCCTGTAGGTTCATCAAGTTTTGGCTTTGAGTGAGAAAACAATTAATGTAATTTGACAGATGTAGTCACTGAGTGTATTTTGTGTCAAAGCAATGATGAATGATCCAGAGTTTAGCACAGATAGACTGATGCTGTGCTCACTGTGTAAAGGGTTTAGAAAAAGTGGCCTAAATATTGAGAAATGGGTCTGCCAGCGATTGTTATAAAAATGCATAAAATGTCTCTACATACAGAATGCATGACTGTACAGTCATTTTTATACACCATGTAAAATTATATTTAATTATGCAACAATAAAGTTTCAAAAATCATTGTCATTACCTCACTATATTGTATGTTTAACTAGAAAGAAATCTAGAAAAATTTTACAAATCAATTGTTATTATTCCTCAGTGTTCATCTGTCATTGTAAATCACTTAACAAATGTCAGTTTAACAGGTATTTTATGCATACAGAAAAGAAATACTACAGAAATAGTACAAGTAATATGGTAGTATTTTATTCTGCACATGGGTAGTTGAGATCTGTATATATTCTAGCACTAAATGTCACTCATATCTAACCCGTTTTAATATTCTTTCAGATCTTGTGAATGGCGAGTGGGATGAGTTAAAGACTGTGATGGAGGGAGATGTTCTCACTCTGCAAACAAGAGACACTGAGAGTCTCAGTGAAGTAGCATGGCTGTTTAAACGAGGTGATCAAACTGTTCGTATCGCACAGATGTATCAGGGTTATGAACCCTTTTATGATGAAACACTAACCAGCAGAGTGAAAATGAACCCAAAGACTGGAGCTCTGACCATCTGGAACATCAGCAGCAGTGATTCTGGACTTTATCAGGTTTCTCTCCACAGTGGATCTGTCTCAGAGAAAAAGTTCAGAGTAGATGTTTATGGTAAGATTTAGCTTCATAAGAAACAGAAAACAAATATCAGCAATATTCAGGAAAATGAGGGGATGTCTGTTTGGCAATATTGTCTTTTCAATTTAATTGGACAGCAATACATTAATTCATGTCTGGAAAAATTTTTTCAGCGTCATTAGTCCTTTTTGTCATGAGGGCCTGGGCATGAAGTGTGCCAAGTTTCATGTGAGTCAAGTAACAGCCTAGGATGAGTTTGAAAAGCTGATAAAAAAAAAAAAAAAAAAAAAAAAAAAAATATATATATATATATTCAAAACAGCTGGAAAATGTCCATGAGAGAAATGTTATGTTAATTCATGGATAACAAGTGAGACTTTAATGATATTTTGATCACTGAACTTGGAAATGTCCCTGTTTCCATTTCATAAAACTGGTCACCTTACTCTAAAGTCACAAATAAAATAAAAAATACAGTTTATTTAATACATTCAAGACAACAGCGAAAACAAAGTAGACTTGTATACAGCATATCTATGCAATAATTAGTTCAGAAGCCACTATTAGATCTGAGTCAGTTATCATTTCTCATTTCATTGTTCATTATATTGTGTCAGCAGTCACTGGCAAACATTCATACATTGTTCATCTTGCATTTTTGTTTTTCCTGCAAATTCCACCTCAAAGTGTTTTCTCTTAAAGGGCCTGTTTCTGTGCCTGTCATCAGGTCTCTTGTTAGTGTGAACCAAACTCAAGGTGAGTCAACAGATTCCCTATCAAACCAAAATACAATATATTAGACTACCTCCCTGTCTAATGAAAAATTTTAAAACATTGTTTACAAAAGAAATGGCACCCACGCTCTACAGCTTCCACATATGGACAAAAAATTATGCCAGAAAATAAAAAGGTCTAAACAAATCTCTTCCAGGTACGTTAAAGCAGCCACAGTCAATAGAGGAGTTCCGCTCTGTGTTGTGTTCTGTGAAAAATGATCGAGGCGTGTTCATCTCGTGGTATAAAGGAGGAGAAATGCTGAACCAGACCCACAATCCTGATCTCAGCATCAACCTCAGTTTAGCATTAGAGCTTCATTATAATGATCCAGAGATCTACAGCTGCACGGCTGTGAATCCAGTGAGCAACAACATTGTCCATCTTCACATGAAAGAGATCTGTTTGGGACAGGAAGGTACGAGAAGTCAAACTACATTTACCACAGAACTCTCATCCTGCCACAATAACTAAAGCCAAAGCCACTGAATGACAGTACTATTTACGAATAACTTTAAATCTATATGATTTATCTTCTCTTTCAGATTGTCTGGATCACTGTGGTTCGTCTGGTTCTGTCTGGTCTGCTGTGAATCTCCACCGTTGTATTTCTGTTTGAGCATCTGAGGTTCTGCTCATTTCAGCAAAGAGCTGCTTTTGCTTGATGATCATGGTACTTTCATTAAACGTCACATTGGCCAAAAACATGATGGGGATGGAAGGCTACGAGAACTGTTGGCAATGAGGCTGAAGGTATAAACTGAGGGCACCATTTGGGACAGGGCCATAAAGTATTAGCATTTTGACACTGAAGTTCATGTTCAGGGAGAAAGATCTGAAAACTGATCACCTATTACTGACAACCTTAAAAAAATTAAATATAAAAAAGGGATGTTTGTCCCCTTCTAAATATGAAATATGGAAACTGCCCATATTTATCCACTCATTACAGAGCAGAACACAATGTTGACATTTTCTGTGGCTGCTTCAAAAATCAAAGAAATTTCCTATTGAGTGGACACTGACACAAAAAAAACAACTTTCAGGTGTTGATTTGTCTTATCCAAAACCAAAAATCGGTTAATAAAACGGTGTTCTCTGGTATACTAAAAGTCTTTTATCAGCCTGAGAGTTTGACAGAGGAAGCGAAGTTCAAGCAGAAAGCTGAAGACTAAGTCATGAAAATATGATGAATAATCTTAAGTGACTTTAGTTGACTTCGTCTGACCAGCACAAATACAGCAAGTGTTGTTATCATCGAAACTGCTTCATATATTCCCATTTATCTCACATTTAAGATATTCTACAAACCCAACAATCATAAGATCAAACAACAATAGCAAGCAATGCAAGAGCAAGGAAATTTATTTTTAAAATGTAATAAAAACGAATACAAAGATTGTTATTATTATTATAAATATACATCAAACTTAACTAAACTTTATTCAAATAATAACAATTATATATTTATATTTATATTCATAACATTATTATTATAAGGATACTACATCAAACTTTCATATAAATAACAATTGTTTATTTATATATATAACAACATCTTTATTATCATTATTATTATCATCATCATTATTATTATTATTGATTAATTTAAGTGCATCTGGATGGGTGCTGTCAAGTTCTTCTGGTTCCTTCTCTACCAAGCAGTGTTCCTCAGAGGATGCGTCTGTGTCACATTCATCTGCTAATTATAAGAAAAAGAGAGAGTTTTGCACTATTAGTACTTATGTCAGTAAAGTGACAAATTTTACAGGGCTATTAAAGTTAGGTTATTATTAACTACATGGAAATAAACAAACAATATATTTATTTGAGCATAATTCAGAAAAACTTTTTTTTACAACGATCGACAACTTTACCAAAAATACATAAAAATGCAATTCATATATGGGATTACATTTGTGTCAATTAAAATGAATGTAATTTTTCAAGAAACTTATGAAAATATAAATTGAAACTGAATAAAATGTCTTTGAAACTGACAAAAAAGTAAATGCAGGCAAAATCTTTGACGTTTTTAATACACTGCGCTGTGAATCCAGTGAGCAATAAGACTGTCCATCTTCACATGAAAGAGATCTGTTTGGGACAGGAAGGTACGAGAAGTCAAACTACATTTACCACAGAACTCTCATCCTGCCACAATAACCAAAGCCAAAGCCACTGAATGACAGTACTATTTACGAATAACTTTAAATCTATATGATTTATCTTCTCTTTCAGATTGTCTGGATCACTGTGGTTCGTCTGGTTCTGTCTGGTCTGCTGTGAATCTCCACCGTTGTATTTCTGTTTGAGCATCTGAGGTTCTGCTCATTTCAGCAAAGAGCTGCTTTTGCTTGATGATCATGGTACTTTCATTAAACGTCACATTGGCCAAAAACATGATGGGGATGGAAGGCTACGAGAACTGTTGGCAATGAGGCTGAAGGTATAAACTGAGGGCACCATTTGGGACAGGGCCATAAAGTATTAGCATTTTGACACTGAAGTTCATGTTCAGGGAGAAAGATCTGAAAACTGATCACCTATTACTGACAACCTTAAAAAAATTAAATATAAAAAAGGGATGTTTGTCCCCTTCTAAATATGAAATATGGAAACTGCCCATATTTATCCACTCATTACAGAGCAGAACACAATGTTGACATTTTCTGTGGCTGCTTCAAAAATCAAAGAAATTTCCTATTGAGTGGACACTGACACAAAAAAAACAACTTTCAGGTGTTGATTTGTCTTATCCAAAACCAAAAATCGGTTAATAAAACGGTGTTCTCTGGTATACTAAAAGTCTTTTATCAGCCTGAGAGTTTGACAGAGGAAGCGAAGTTCAAGCAGAAAGCTGAAGACTAAGTCATGAAAATATGATGAATAATCTTAAGTGACTTTAGTTGACTTCGTCTGACCAGCACAAATACAGCAAGTGTTGTTATCATCGAAACTGCTTCATATATTCCCATTTATCTCACATTTAAGATATTCTACAAACCCAACAATCATAAGATCAAACAACAATAGCAAGCAATGCAAGAGCAAGGAAATTTATTTTTAAAATGTAATAAAAACGAATACAAAGATTGTTATTATTATTATAAATATACATCAAACTTAACTAAACTTTATTCAAATAATAACAATTATATATTTATATTTATATTCATAACATTATTATTATAAGGATACTACATCAAACTTTCATATAAATAACAATTGTTTATTTATATATATAACAACATCTTTATTATCATTATTATTATCATCATCATTATTATTATTATTGATTAATTTAAGTGCATCTGGATGGGTGCTGTCAAGTTCTTCTGGTTCCTTCTCTACCAAGCAGTGTTCCTCAGAGGATGCGTCTGTGTCACATTCATCTGCTAATTATAAGAAAAAGAGAGAGTTTTGCACTATTAGTACTTATGTCAGTAAAGTGACAAATTTGTACAGGGCTATTAAAGTTAGGTTATTATTAACTACATGGAAATAAACAAACAATATATTTATTTGAGCATAATTCAGAAAAAAAAATGTTTACAACGATCGACAACTTTACCAAAAATACATAAAAATGCAATTCATATATGGGATTACATTTGTGTCAATTAAAATGAATGTAATTTTTCAAGAAACTTATGAAAATATAAATTGAAACTGAATAAAATGTCTTTGAAACTGACAAAAAAGTAAATGCAGGCAAAATCTTTGACTTCGTTTTTAATACACTGCATGTTTTGCAACTGTTTTCTCTTCTTTCATTAGCTGATCTGTACTTACAAATGCGCTCCCAGAGTTTATTTAAGCTTCTGAAGATTTCGTTCGCCATTCTGACACACATCTCTCGTGGGGGCGGGGCTAGCAGCAGTGTGTTCTCATTGGCTACTGAGTTTTTCATTGACAGCTTCTTGACCTGGAAGTGAGCATCTGTTAGCAGCTTCCAATTTCATTTTAATGATATAAAAAGATAAAGATTTGTTTATTATTATTTTATCAGTATTTATCTGCTGCTACACTACATTGTTGAGATGGTTTCTTAGGAATAGCAATAGACATCAATCATCGTTGTTATTTGGATAGGTTACTTGTGGTAAGTTTTCTTGATTTAGCCCAATCATTACAGGACCTGGTTACATTCTTCAATTGGATCATATTTTCCCCCAGCACATAATGTACAGTACTAAATATACTGTATCTGACAATAACCGATGCCATTTTACAAGCGCGCTGTCCATCACTGCACTGTCAACTTTAGCAATGTAAAGCCTTTTTACCATGCTTTTTCTGTGTCCAGATTTGACTGTATATATTTATATACAGTATATAAATAATTATATTGTGTGTTTATTTGTTTGAAATATTTTAAGTTTGAAATGTTTAATGGGAGTTCAAAGCAGTTTGTATTGTTAGACTATAATACATGTCCTTTCTTAATTTCCAGGGAACGAAGCAACTTTTCCATAAACAAACTTCTGATGCTGACCCAGAGGATGTAGTGGTAGTACCAGAGATCCACTGCCCCCATCAGACAAGATTCTTACTTTGTTCAGACACATCACCTTTGAATGACTGGGATCTTGATCTTCAGACACCTGATATTATGCAAATATTTTAATTTCTTTGGAGCTCTAGATTAAAACAAACACAGTTCAGAAGAGGTTGCACTTTATTCGTATTAGTCTATGCTGATCTTGGATTAGCATACCAACAGCATATGATTGTTAAGGGGATAGTTCACTCAAAAATAAAAAATATATATTTTACTCACCCTCATGCATATTACTTTCTTTTCGACTGGACAGGTAAACACAAATTAAGATTTTTAGGCAAATAATCCATCTCTGTGAGTCCTAAAGATGCTTTAAAAACCACACACAGCTACCGTGACAGTAATCCATCTGACCTTAATGGTTGAATCAGTATCTTTTGAAGTGAAGCAACAGATAAGAAAAACACTAATAATTTAAACTTTTGGCTATTAACAATCACTTCCGATCAACTGTCATACATGCATGGGTTAACTTGTGTTATGTGGATTCTCAGAGATAGATTATTTTCTTAAAAATCTTTGTGTTTATGTCAAGAAAGAAAGTCATATACATCTGGAATGGCATGAAGGTGAGTAAATTAGAGAATTTTCATTTTTTGGGGTGGAATATTCCTATAAAGACTGATACTGCACTCCATTACATAACATACTCATTCACTGTTTTGTAACTTATACTGTAACAGCAACTGTTCAAAGGATCATTGCAGTTTTAAACATATTGTGAATTGTGAACATTCTGTATATTATGTTATTGTGCATTTTGTGTTGTGATGTAAATTATGAGAATACTGTGCATTACATGTATACTATGCAGTGGATTCTGGTCTTTCCTGTCACAACATAATTGCATCCAATACTTTCACTTTGATACTTCTGTATATGCTATAGTGACAATAAAGAATGTACATTTAAGTGAAGTGACATGTGGCCAAGTATGGTTACCCATACTTGGAATTAGTGCTCTGCATTTACCCATCCAAAGTGCACACACACAGCAGTGAACACACACACACCGTGAACACACACCCAGAGCAGTGGGCAGCCATTTATGCTGCGGCGCCCGGGGAGCAGTTGGGGGTTCAGTGCCTTGCTCAAGGGCACCTCAGTCGTGGTATTGAAGGTGGGAGAGAGCGCTGTACATTCACTCCCCCCACCTACAAGCCATGCCGGTACAAGACTCGAACCCAAAACCTTTGGGTTACGAGTCCGACTTTCTAACCATTAGGCCACAACTTCCCCCAATTTGAACTAATTCATATTTTCATTTACATTCATTAAAACTGGTTTTTAAAAGTCACACTTGAAAGAGTTGATGATTGTTAAAATGTATTTCCAATTTTAAACGTTAGATGATAATGTTAAATAAATAAAATAACTAAAAATTATCAGCATGATAAAACAATTGGCTGCAAGAACATTCTTTGTGTGGAATATGTAATAAAATGAGCTTGATTGCCTGGTTGGAGAGAGACTTTCTTGAGGTCTGAATATATCACACATATATGATAGTATTTCAAATGTAACGGCACAACCTAATTAGACCCTACAATGCAAAATAATCATGAGCAATAAACAAATATCCTACAAGAACATTGGACATTATACAATATTTCCAGTATTATATACACAGCACTTTAATAATTAAACCTCAATATGACCTTTTTCTCTCACGTTTGATTCCTCGCGCTCCTAAAAAAAAAGCTTATGTTGACAGAGTAGCAACAGATAAATACAGATTGAATTCAAAAACAAAACTCCTAACTTCATATCACTAAAATGAAATTGGAAGCCGCTAACAGACGCTCACATCCACACTGGCATTCTGGCAAGGCAACATTGACGCCTTCGCTTCCAGGTCAAGAAGCTGTCAATGAAAAACTCAGTAGCCAATGAGAACACACTGCTGCTAGCCCCGCCCCCACGAGAGATGTGTCAGAATGGCGAACGAAATCTTCAGAAGCTTAAATAAACTCTGGGAGCGCATTTGTAAGTACAGATCAGCTAATGAAAGAAGAGAAAACAGTTGCAAAACATGCAGTGTATTAAAAACGAAGTCAAAGATTTTGCCTGCATTTACTTTTTTGTCAGTTTCAAAGACATTTTATTCAGTTTCAATTTATATTTTCTTAAGTTTCTTGAAAAATTACATTCATTTTAACTGACACAAATGTAATCCCATATTCATACAGAATGCATCTCTGTGAAGAATATTTTTGAATTACAATTAATTTTGACACTTTTTTTAAAAGGGCTAGAAAAACTGTAATTATCCCACAATTCGAATAAAGAAAATGTCGACATTGCAAATCTCAAAAGGCAAATCTGTCAAAAGCCTTAATGTTTTAATATGGTCTTTTAAAAACACTCAAATAATGAAACTGTTTTGTATTAAATATTTGAAAAACTAAAGCACTGACCCTTATGACTGTCTGTCAGTGTCAGAAAGTTTCCTAAAAATATCTAATCAATTTAAGGTCTAGTTTGCCGCATGTTGTAAATTGTTAAATCCCAATTAAAATAATGTTTGTTGATCATGATACAAAACCCAAGGACATCAAGTCTAGGGGACTGACCTCCAGTGATGCTTGATCGACTGTCCGCCACTTCTGAATCCACTGTGCAGTCAAGGAAATCAAATTTCTTCCAGTTTTTCTGTAGAGGGATGCGAGATTTAAATCACACTAAACTGCACTGTAAAAATATATGATCACTGCTGTTAATAAGTGTTATAAAAACAGACCTGTTGCTACATTTTTGTGTGATAATACTTACCTTTTTATAGAAGTATACGCTGACAACAGTGACCACTATGATTAACACTGCGAAGACTCCTATGATGACAACTGTGTTGAAGTCTTGTGGTGGGCTGATTTTGAAGGACGGGTCACCAGAAGACTCTACAATTATTTTTGATGAGAGAAAAAAAAAAAAAGATTCCAAAGTTTTATTGCTTTTTTTTTTTTTTTTTTTTATTATGTCACATTCACTCTTCATGCCCAAATAAAGTTATATCATCAATACATTTTCACAGCATTCAAGATTACTAACCGGTGAATACAACGTTGAACGTTTCCTTGATCGTGTAGTTCCCGATCACTTCCACAATGTGTGCTCCTGAGTCAGCGGCACAGGCATCAAGAATGATTACAGAAGCATTCTCTCGTCTAAGCTGGAGTGAGAATCTGTCGTTGCCGATGGCGGGGCACCCCCTTTTCTTCTCTTTGATAGAACAGTAGCGGAAGATGGGAACTTGTGTGCCGTTTTCGTAAAGTGTCAGCAGCGTCACTCGGTTGACATCCACCATTTCAGGCGTTTTGACTGATAGGGTGACATTCCCCCCCCTTTTTACAACCACTGTCATGTCGCTCACGGCACCTGATAAAATACATATTTTATTGCTTAGTGACGTATTTACACCTTTAAAAAAAAAAACAACAACAAAAAAACACGTCTCACTAGATTTTGCACTCGCGAAATTTCTGCACACACCACGGTCGTAATAAATTGTTACGCTCTCTGGCGTCTTTTTAAAGAACAGTTTATAACAGATGATAAATATATCCTAAATGTAAAAATATGTAATCTACTTCACCTTACCGCAACACTCCAATCGCGCTTTTAATTCAGCGCGTAATTCTTTATTTTTAACCCGCCGAACTTCTATTAGTCAGACCGTCTTTAGTGCGTGATACCAATTCACAGGGCAGTGATGAAACTTGGAACACACGATATTATTTTCCAAGCTTGCGTTTCCGGTTTCCGGCATCAACACGGAGAGCTAAGCGCTAGGATGCTTTACTTACCGGTGAGTGCAAGACAGGTTATGAGCGTGAAGAAGCGGCGTATTTTCATGAGTTTAGCTCGGTTCGTCTCTTGATGTAGTAGTAAAAATCTTTTATTAGCGGCTACGTGCGATTCTATTGTCACTGAAGCTCCAAACTGTGGCAAAACAGACGCACGGCAGGTGCATTAGTAGGCTAGCAGCTAGCTAAAACGGAGCGGGGCGAGTTCCAAAGCCGCTTTAAGTCAAACATCAGATACGACATTTTATACCGTATGTGTATTTTCATAAGGGCTAACTATAGTTTCAGCGTCTCGCTGAAGTATGCCTAAACTGTAGTTTACCTTTTCATAACAGTTATGCACGTTTTGTGTTGTCGTCCATGACATTCCCTTTGTGTAACATTAGGCTACAGCAGCGCAACCTTCAACTATTGTCCACACCAGGGGTGTCCAAACTCGGTCCTGGAGGGCCGGTGTCCTGCAGTTTAGCTCCAACCCTAATTAAACACACCTGAAGCAGCTAATCAAGCTCTTACTAGGCATGCTAGAAACTTCCAGGCAGGTGTGTTGAGGCAAGCTGGAGCTAGACTTTGCAGGACACCGGCCCTCCAGGACCGAGTTTGGACACCCCTGGTCTACACTGATTTCAGTTGGATTGATACTATACACACAAGTTACCCTTCAAAATGTAAGATTTCTACTAAAAGATAAGATCAAGATACTTTGTTCGATAATGCATTTATCAAAATAGTCAAAAACGCTAATATTGTGAAATAACTATTTAAAATAGTTTGTTGAAATACATTTTATCATCATTTTAAACCGTAAAGACCTCCATTGTTCCAAGTTATGTTCAAGGTTGCAGCGCCGACCACCGATCGGTGTTTGACATCAAAGTACCGCGAGAGTAGATGGCTCCTTAAGTTTTCGAATCGCTATCGCGATACTTTGTCAAACGCCGAACTGTCTGCGCAGCGCCGCTTGAAGTCGCACACCTTCAGTCTTCAGTGTCACTTGATCCTTCAGAAATCATTCTAATATGATTGGCTGCTTAGAATTTTTTTTAATTATCATTATGACAGCTGAAAATAGTTGTGCTGCTTAATGAAAGTGGAAACCGTGTTAGAAATGATTCATCATGATTAGTTTTCATGATTCACAGGAAGCTTATAGAACAGTATTTATTTGAAATAGAAATCTTTTGACCAATTTAATTAATTGTGGAGTAAAAGTATTAGCTAATTTCTTTGCAAATTTACATTTAATTAAAAAAAAAATCGTGATTCCAGACTTTGAATTAATATTTTAATGGAATGCAATTATGCATTTTAAATTGTGGTCAAGTGTGCAAATGCTTTTTTGGGCCATTGCATGTAAAGAGACTTTTTTTGGTTGTCGTTGTAAAATAGTGGCAACACTTTACTTGAAGGGGTGTGCATAAGACTGACATGACACCTTCATAATCATGACATGACACATGTCATGAATATGAAGGAGGTTTCATGCATGTTTATGACAACTGTCATTAAGTGTCATTCGCTCAGTTATGTCATTTTTAATGCAAATGACATTATTTGACCTAACCCTACCCCTAACCATAGCCCATAACAAAGACATCTCAAACAATGTCATCTTTGCATTAAAAATTACATAACTGAGTGAATGACACTTAATGACAGTTGTCATAAACATGCATAAAACCTCCTTCATATTCAAGACATGTCATGATTATGAAGGTGTCATGTCAGTCTTATGCACACCCCTTCAAGTAAAGTGTAACCAAAATAGTTTTAAATATTTAAATTTGTCAATGTGTCCTATTTTTATACATTCAGAGACTGCTAGATAACTGTTCTTGGCAAGTCCAAGGCCCATCTTTTTCTACAAATATAAAAAAAAATGTCATTACCATCTCACACAATATCATATGTTCACTTCATTTCACATTATACCAATATTCAGTAATCAAAGACAAATCAAGGCCATAGTCCCATCTTTATTCCAGGACATGTGAGAGAGTAAGATGGGGAAGATAGCATGTGCAGGATGATGATGCATCAGCTGCAACTGAGCTTTATAGAACATAGATTTTACAATTTTTTCATAACAGCTAAATTTAACTTTTACAGAATGTATGAATACTGATATTTTTAATGTGTCATTAATGTAAAATACTAAATCAACAATTCTATTTAAAATTATTTCGACAATTTAGTTGAATAATTTAATAACCAGTAACGGACAAAGCAGAATCCCAGTAGAAGAGACTCATCTGAAAGGTATAATTATTCTATGGCTTGGATACAGGCATAGGAATATTTACATATTTAATTGATGTCATAATAGTCACCCTATGAATGCAAACTTAATGTTTTTCCTCAATTAGGCTAACTTAAAGGTTTTAGTGAAAGTGAAGATGTGCATCCAATTCATGGAAATATTAAATAACCCTCCGTTTCATCTTTTTACTTCAAAAAAAAAAAATAGAACATTTACACCACAAATCTAAAAATATTGATGTCCACAAATCCCTCATTAACAAACAGATGCAAAAAAATCTTTGATATTCAACACAATAGATCACTATTTTCAGGGAGCTAAAACAGTTTCGACTGACTAAATTTCACAGATGTTGATATTCAGATACAATGACAAAATGCTTTAAAAAAAATAATAAAACTCCGGGCTCAACATAAGGACCGCTAGACTGTTTGGGCCAGTAGATCAGATATTTACTTGCCTTTCTAAAACATTAAGTTCCCCCGCCTAAAAAAAAAAAGTTATTGCATTTTGACATAACATATTGGTGGATCTTCTCGTAATATTAAAACCATGTGGGTCATCCTGGAATGGCCTATTCAACAAGTAAAAATAATGTGGGTCCATCAACTTGGAAAAAAATAATTTATATAAATAATTCTCCCAACCTTTAGACTGATTTCATGGAGTTTGTTCATGGTCCTGTTTGCCCTTTTTGATTATATTCCAGGTTTCAGATACATAGGAGGTATTACTTACCACAGAAATCCTCATGTGCTTGGTTTGTATTGATCAATTCCTATACAGCATTAATAGTAGACACTTGTGTATGTAAAGCTTAGTCATTTGAGTTTTTTTTTTTAACATGGCCCATGTATATTATTTATATACAGGTGTTTTGTTAATGTCATTTTGTGTCATGCCTTTACTAAATATGTGAATAAAACTAACACAGAATCAGTTGCTCTCTTTATTCAGCAAAATGCAACTACTCCCATGAGTAACTTCTATGTTTGACATGAAAATGTACAAATTACGGAATGGTCTATTTTAGCCATTTGTTATTAAAATGTTAAACATTTACTTATTATAAGCGTGTAGAATAGAACTAAAACATTGAAAGCACTGCAAGGTTGCTGATTTCACAACTTGAACACATTTGAGTCTAAATGATTTCAATCTGAATCACAGTGCATCACATGGTTAAATATTAACCTCAGGCAAATCATTACATCAATCATGAACCAGACACAATCTACCGTTTAAATAAACATAGCAGAAAAGAGAAACATTACTGTAGTACTGACCAGTTTTATTTGTTTTTCCTACAACATCTACATTGCTTTCTCTTGCTGCTACAGTCATGCATATTTACGTATAAACATTTGATGGTCAGCCCCACCTCCTCACTAAGATGAAAGTTTGTGTCTTTTCCTGGCTCAGAGTTGCTCTCAGATTGGTCCTGAACCAAAGTTGAGATTCCTAGTTAGAAAATCTTAAGCTAAATTAGGAGCTCTCTGAGACTATTCTTAGAAGCTTTAAGAATACAGACCCAGATTTCAGTTGGTTATTAAATCATATTGGGCGGTCTTAGAATGCAATATATACGAATTCAGGTGACTCAGTCCTCTGGTCCGAAATCAATGTTTTTGTTGTGACAATTTTATAATGCGTGTAGTTTCAAACATTGAACAATTAGACTGAAACCAGTGCCATCTTGACCTACGTGATTTGTGAATTTTTTCACAACAATATCCATCAACCTCTAAGTCCGCTAATCAGGAATGTGAACAATAGGCGTTCATGTTTGATGGCTATTTCCCATAAATGTGGAGCCATCGGAAATTCAAATGCAAAAGGAATTGCGATTTCATTTGAGTTTTGGCAGGTTACATGCGCGACGCAGTGAGAGTGAAAAAGCAGACGTGGTAATTAATATTGCTATTTAAATATGACAGGCTCGTAACTCCTAAGACATGGGAAATACAGCTGCAAATGGACTTTGCTTTTTCATTTGAAATTTGGCAGTCACTGCGTTCGCGAAAGCGAAAATGCAAACGCTAATGCATTTGGATTGTCACAATTTATGCGTCCACATATTGAAAACGCAATTGAAAATACAATTTGCTATTCTATTTGAAAATTGTCCGGAATATCGTTCCATACTAAACCACTTTTTTAGATGAAGCCATCGTTTTAGCATTTTCCACTGCTCTGTTCTCTTCTCATGTGATAATGTAAAGGTAGCTGTGCCAATTAATCCAGCAGTCCAAAGAATTTGTTTAATCAGCTATAATAAAATATTTCACGGTACAGATTTAGTGAGTTACCCTATGTTGAGTCTTTCGACATCACTATTCTGATTTGTGAAACCTTTCACAGTGCAGTTTTGGAAACATGCTTTGTCCAAATACCCACACTTGAGGTCTTTGCACTTGATCACTTGACTCTTGTCTATGACGTATTTCCTGTATTTGGCCCAAATGTTCAAGTGAGGATGAAGACCACAAGTGTGTGTACAACTTTTCATTACCTGATGGGACACACTTATAGTGTTGTAAAAAGGCAAATGTTTTAATTTTTATTTTAAAATAAACTTCTAAATGTCTGTTCAGTAGTCCCTATAACCGATGACAATTTAATTTCTGGTGCTTCTAATTAAGTGATAAAAAGCAGTTGCAAATAATGTACAAAATAAATACTCACCTTTGCACCAATAAAACGTGTAGCACTTTGTTTTACTACCAAAATATATGTAATATCTAATTATTATTAATATTTAACTTATATTGAAAAGGTTTCCGTGACCTCTCGCGATTTTGGCAAAAAGTCTCACGATTTATTTCCAGAACATGATGCATGATGGGATACACTAAACCTCGAATACCGCTCCGGAGCGGTATTTCAGATAGTGTGGATTTAGTGTGCTTTCAGGGCACTGCGCTTCGGCATTTTGAAGACCTGGGACAGTCTTGCACACTTGCTTCCTGTCACGGGCACGTGCTCTCAAGTGGCCAAGACCACAAGTGTGGGGATTTGGACAAGGCATTAGTCCTTCCCTTAATGCTGCGATTTGTTAAAACTTTCCCAGTACATTTTTGAAAGTGAAAGTTTCCACAAAGCAATAGCAATGTCGGGGATTTAGGGAAGGTTTAACAGACCAAAACTGCAGTATGAATGGTTTCATAAATCAGTATGGTGAAGTCAAGAACTCAAAGAAGGGTTAACTTTCCAAGAACTGCACTGTGAAAGTTCACACAAATTAGAATGAAGGTAGGGAGTCAGGGAAGGGTTAACAAAAATTGTACTATGAAACCTTTCACAAAACAGAATAGTAAAGTTAAAGGGTTAGTTCACCCAAAAATGAAAGTTCTGTCATTAATTGCTCATCCTCATGTCATTCCAAACCCGTAATACCTCCATTCATCTTCGGAACACAATTTAAAGGGGTCATATGATGCGATTTTCCTTTCTCTTGTCAGTGTTACAAGCTGATTGTGCATAGATAAGATCCCTGAAGTTGCAAAGCCTAAAGTCTCAAAACCAAAGAGATATTCTTTATCAAATTTAAGACTCTGCCACGCCCCCCTAAAACGGCTCGTTCTAACACGCCCCCACATATCTACCTCACTATGTGGCAATATTAGCATAATGTGCCCAAATGTGCACGCAAAGAAAGTGTAGTCACATCACAGTGGAGTCAGCTGTCTTAACCGTGGCTTGTGTACTGCAAACACATACCAGCTTCATCACTGTGTCTGTCACGCGACTCTGTTCCCCTTTCGGGCTCTGTCTTTACATTTATTTTGAAAGATGAAGCTCGCGATTATGGTAAGGAGCGTTACATTTCCGACGAGTGCTTGCGGTGTTCGACCAATCACAATGCACTGGGTCAGCTGGCCAATCAGAGCAGACTGCGCTTGTCGGAAGGAGGGACTTTGTAGAAAACGAAGCGTTTGAGAGAGGCGGGGCATAGAGGACCTACAATAATGTACAGTATTTGAAAAATAATGTGTTTTTTGAACATTAAAGCATGTCAACATATTCTGTTACACCAAATACACAAAATAATGATCTTTAAAAAAAGCATCATATGACCCCTTTAAGATATTTTTGATGCATCCCAAGAGCTCTCTGACCCTCCATAGACAGCAAGTGGCCTTACACGATCAAGGTTTAGAAACGTAGCAAGGACATCGGTAAAATAATGCATGTGACATCAGGGGTTCAACCATAATTTAAGAAGCTAAGAGAATACTTTGTGCAAAAGAAAAAAAAAAACGACTTCATACAATAATTTGTCGTCTCTGCGTCACCCTGGCGCCATTTTGGAGTATCAACATGAATAAAGCCATTATTTTCGTTTTCTTTTGCGCACAAAAATTATTCTCGTAGCTTCATAAAATTATGGTTGAACCACTGATGTCACATGGATTATTTTACCAATCTCCTTGCTATGTTTCTAGACCTTGATCGTGTAAGGACACTTGCTGTCTATGGGAGGGTCAAAGAGCTCTCAGATTCCATCAAAAATATCTTAATTTGTGTTCCGAAGATGAACAGAGGCATTATGGGTTCGGACCAACGTGAAAGCGAGTAATTAATGATAGAATTTTCATTTTTGGGTGAATTATCCCTTTAAGCACTCTAGAAAGAGTTAACTGAACACAACTGTACCTATGAACCCTTTCACAAATAAGAATTTTGATTTCCAGGACTCATGGAAGGATTAACGGACCAAAACTGTACTTTAAAACATTTCACAAATCAATATAGTGAAGTTAAGCACTCAGGGAAGGGTTAATGGACCACAAATGTACTGTGAACCTGTTATGAGTAATCAGTCCATTGATTTTATTCATTGATATTGTCTCTGTGTATGTGTATGTACATGTTTGTGTTACAGGTGGGCGGTTCCTTGTGATAATTTGCTGGAGGCTGCGATTGGTTCTCATCACCCGACCATAATACAAGGACCGCCCCAAACACTCACCCTCTGTTATTATTGTGTCAGAGTGTGACTGTGTAGCTCATAGCCACTGCTGTATCGTTTGTTTCGTCTTAGTGTTGTACCAGAGAGATTGTGAGTGATTATTTTAAAATCACAAGTGTATGTGTGATTTTGTGATTCCAATCTGCTATACTAATTGTTAACTTGACCCACACCTGATTGACCACGATTTACTATGGACATTTTCTGTAAATATTCGTGTATGTGTTTGCCAATTTAAGGGATGTAGGGGGTTTGACGACATTTTATTGTGCACATCTTTTTACACTGTTTTTGGATTAGGGAGTTAGGCAAGTCTGGACTGTATTTAGTTTTTTTGACAAAGGAAAAGGACTAAGGGTTAACGGACCAAAAATGCACTGTGAAAACTTTCACAAATGAGAATAGTGAAAATTAAATACTCAGGGAAGGGTTAACTAACCAAAATGATTTCAGTGAACGAGGCTTCGTTACATAACTGTTTGTAATTGTGTGTGTGTGTACGTATATAATTTATATTAAGAGTAACAAAAAAATTATTTCTGACAGGAGGACCGCGTCACTGAATTTACAAATCATGATGAATGACACGCGATATTGTTTGCATATCCAAGACAGGGCACTGTGGATTTATAGCCAGACGAAATCTCAGTATCAAACCGCAAGCTAACTTTACTGCGACCGGTGAACCTGTATATGGTTACCAATTAATGGGACGCTACATTTTATTCAAAACATGTTCGATATTGACTAAATATGTATTTTGGCTTTAATAAGATTCACAACCAGTAAACAAGAATGATTCTTGTTCTTTCCAACAACAAAGCACTTGAACGCGACAAAACGCGGAAGAATATGATAGCAGCATGACAACGCATATTCCAGAACAGCGGTCTTCTGTGTAAGCGAACTAAACGATCACAAAGCCCTAGTTACTTCAACTGTCTTTAGCACTACTTGCGATTGAATGGCTTAAAATCATTTTAATGTTTACACTGAAAACTCTTAAAAAACACGTGAAATCTTTTTTAGAGGAAGCAGCACTGATCCGATCGTTCAGACAGCTGATTATAGTTTTAGGGGGACTGAGACGACAGACAGTGGGGGCTTAAAACACACAAAGAAAGGTCTAGAACCGCATCTGCTGTCAAATAGGCCTATTATACTCACTTGAGATGAGGAGAACCAACAGAAAATGGCGCATCCTTCGATAGTGTTTAGCTTCTGTGACGGTGTTGTGCCAAAGCTCACGTATAGGTACTGGAACGTGCTACCTGATTGGTCCCTGTCTGCATTAAACTCCACCTCTTTATGTTTCTGATTGGCTGAAATTCACAACACCCGGTCTCACCTGTGGTGAGGGCAAATCAGGTAACGTGGTGGAAAACGTACCTCCATTAGGGACTTTACCAACAACGAGCGGAAGTTCGAGAAAGTTCTGTCATTTAGTCAGACCTTAGTCAGTCTTTGTTTGGTTTTCACCATGGATCGCAGAACGGAGCAAAAGAAAGGGGGGCCCGTGTAAATAATAATTTGAAGAAAAACAGTTACAGTTTGTAACCAAAATATATCGCAGTTTGATAATGAGCTTGAACATTGGAGTTTCTGATTAATTTCTCTTCATATCAATAAGTCATTAGCAGTGAGGTGTTTAAGGGTGTGTTCACACTTGTAGTTTGGTTCGTTGGTTCATTGGGTCTGGACATTTGGTTCTGTATCATTACACGCTTAGCGTTCACACTGGCATTTTAAAGTGAAGTGACATGTGGCCAAGTATGGTGACCCATACTCGGAATTAGTGCTCTGCATTTACCCATCCTTAGTACACACACACAGCAGTGAACACACACCCGGAGCAGTGGGCAGCCATTCATGCTGTGGGGAGCAGTTGGGGGTTCAGTGCCTTGCTCAAGGGCACCTCAGTCGTGGTATTGAAGGTGGGAGAGAGCGCTGTACATTCACTCCCCCCACCTACAATCCCTGCCGGACCAGAGACTTGAACTCGCAACCTTTAGGTTACGAGTCCAACTCTCTAACCATTAGGCCACGACTTCCCAACAATGTATACTGTTTTTGACAGTGAACCTAAAGATGCCGAACCTAAAGGCATAGTCATATACGTTCACAACCTGATTGGTCGGGTTGAATTACATATATTTCATGACAGAACTCACCGAATACCCAAACAATAGGTGTGTTCAACTTAAAACAGCGCTGCGCAGTCCAATCGGTGTATGACACCAAAGTGCCCATTCACCGATCGGTCTGCTTAGCAGTTTCAAACACATGCCGTCTGCTGGACTAAGCGCGCTCGCTTGTTGCTTATACAACTTTATTTTCACCAACTGCAAACTCACAAAGAGCTCATAAAACGCACTTTTTACCTCCTTGTTGCTCCACGTTTGCCTGCTTATTTTGTTTTGGATTCACCACTTTTTCCCTTCGTGAAATCATGTCACATAGCGTCGCATATTGTCATTAAATTCTGTTTTTGGTTTGTTTAGAAGTATTTGGTCCTTGTTGCGTTCACATTTTATTCAAACCGCACCAGAGTTAGTTTGGAAGCAGACCGAGACCCATCGTTTTAGCGGTCTTGGTCCGCTTGTTTGTTGCACACCAGGGTTTGGATGGCAGTGTTCACACTTACTCAAATGAACCACACTAACAGAGAAATCCCTCCAGAGTGACAAGTGTGAACACACCCTAAGTCCTCATGTTTAGTTTTTTTCCAAAACCAAAATGAAACGAAATTATACTCGGAGCAATAAAACTAAAAACCTACAGATATAAGAAAAGGCAAAGGGAGTTGCTTTCCACAGCAAAGTCACATCAAAACAAAACTTTGCCTATTGACAAACAAAATATTACCAAGAGAATGAGTTTGTTCTTTATGCTTCAAAAGATGAATAGCAATCCATGTTGTGCTAAACAGCTCACTGGTACCTGAGCCATTAAACTAAACTGGGTCCGGAAAGTAAAGAAAATTGCCAAAGGTCTTCAAAATCTGAAAGACAAAATGGCCACAGAGCACAAGATGGCTTTTCAGCTCAATAGTGTCACTGATTCTAAATCTGTAAACAATGATGACTTTCAAGAAACCTAGAAAAAGCTTCACTTCAGTATTCTCTGTGTTTGACGGTTTGTTTTGGTGATGATCAACAGCATAAACATAAATATGTTCCACTCATCTGTGAATTAAACAAATGTTTTGGACAGAGTTTGGCCACTTTATATTTCAGACAATCTCATTCACATGTTCCTCTGATAATACAGCAATCCATTCAAATCAAATCTCAAAGATTCACTTATATCAAAAAACATTTGGTTGTTGAATGTGTTCGGTCATATTTAATGAGAGACACTGTAAACATACAGTGACCATAGAAGAGACTGCGATCACACTGTATTCTTCTCACAAATATCAGCTAATCTGTTGTATTTATCAGCAAAATAATCATTTGAAGAAAAACAGGTCAGGTTTGTAACCAAAATATATCACAGTCTGATGATGGGCATGAGTTTCTAATTAATTTCTCTTGATATTATAAACTCGGTCAATAGCAGTGAGGTGTTTAAAACTGAATCCTCATGTTTAGTTTCCTCCAAAAACCAAAATGAAGCAACATTAAACTCTGAGCAATAAAACTAAAAACCTACAGGTATAAGACAAAGCAAAGGGAGTTGCTTTCCACAGCAAAAGAAACTCTCCACACTGAGTCTGGTTTACTGACGGATCGACTCGCAGGCTTGATCTCCTGAGGTTTAGCTGACATGAGAACTACTGAAAAACAAACGTGTGAAAGCTGAGCTGGTGACAGCAGATCTTCCTCACTCGCTCCATTACTGATGTTACTGTCCGTGAGGAGGAGCCCAGTGTCTGTGAGTCTCAGAGATGTTCAGTCAGTGGAAAACAGATCTCCAGCAGACGGGAGAGGAGCCAGACCGCCGGTGACGCTCGGTAGAAGAGAAAGATCTGGAAGACTCTGGATGTGAGACTTCAGCTCCTTCTTCACTTGAGTGACGCGAGCCAGTTTCTGCTTGTATTCCTGCAAGAACATCATATAGGCCTAGTCAATAAATGAACGCATTGATCGCACAACCAGCGTTTGGGGTCATTCAGGTGTTTTTAAAGAAATTAATACTTTTATTCAGTAAAGATGAATTGAATGAATTATCTGTGTTGTTGTCTCTGGGTGCTGAAAGCTTCTGTCACGCATACAAATTCCTTGTATGTGCAAATACGTGGCTCTTTCTGATTCTAAGTTGATCAAAAGTGACAGTAAAGGCATTTATAGTTACAAAAGATTTTTATTTCAAATAAATGCTGTTCTTTTGAACTTTCTATTCATTGAAAAATCCTGAAAAATAAAATGCATCACAACTTTCACAAAAAATATTAAACAGTTTTCAACATTGATAATATTCAGAAATGTTTCTTGAGCAGCAAATCAGCATATTAGAATGATTTCTGAAGATCATGTGACACTGAAGACTGGAGAAAATTGAGCTTTTATCAAAGCAATACATTACGTTTTACAATACATGCACATAGAAAAATTATTTGAAATTAATAATTCACAATATTAAAATCACAGAATTCACTGTTTTTCTATTACTTATCAAATAATTGCAGCCTTGGTGAGCAGAAGAGACTTCTTTCAAAAACATAAAAAAAATCTTATGTATTTCAAATACTTAAAGGTCATTTAAGTAAAAGTTAAGGTCATTTTTAAAACATGCTTGATTTATAAAACACAAAAAGAAACATTTCACAAAGTCAAAGCTTGTTTTCAAGCTCAAAATGGACAAAAAGCATCACATGTATATCAAAAGTATCCTAAAAGTTGGCCATGTGTAACTTGTTGCTATTCAAAGTCTTCTGAAACCAGTACAGCTTTATGTGAGGAATTAAACCCAAATTTAAGTTCAAGCAGAGTTGGGATTTGAAAACAAATGCCGAGGGCAGATTTATGAGTAATAATGATTTCGTTTAGGTATTTTTGATACTTAAAAATTGTTAGATGAATTCAAAAATTAAGAATGTTAGAATGACAATTTAGAATGGTGCGCATATGGATACTTTTGTAATACTATTTTGTTGTAGTATCTTATAAATCAATCTGATTTTGAGGGCTGTGGCAGTGGATAAATTGACTGCAGTCAGGCTATAAACCAAGTTAAAATAATTCATAAAATAGGCTAGATGAAGCAGACTGTAATGATACATGTCTTAAATCACAAACACAGAAAATAAATACAAGGTTTAAATTACTTCAATATAAATGGCTAATGAGAACCTATAGAACTCCTGTTAAAACTTCATATGTCTGTTAACATCTCAGATGTGTGCTCTAAATATTTGAATGATAAAGGTACATTATATCATTGCCTTTAGGAATGTCCAAATATACAAAACTTTTGGATAGAGGTTATTAAATGTCGGACATGTTTAATACTATTCTTTTGAACGTTAAACTCTGTATTCTTGGAATAGATTTACTAGACTTTACGTCTCCTTCAGCCCAGAAGAGTCATTGCATTATGCTAGTATGAATGCTCCATCGTTGAAAATGTGGAAAAAGGAGATGTTTAACTGTAGAGACTAACTTATATTGCTAAGGGCAAGCAGAAAGACTTTGATCAGCTTTGGGAACTATACATGAATATCATGTAAAATGGAAGTGTAGACTTTTATCAACATTGTAAACACTAACTTATCTTTTATATATATATATATAAATTTATTTAGAGTATAATTTAGTCTGTTTTATTGTTTTTATTTTATTTAAGTGTAAATTGAATATGTACGGAAAGGTGAGTGCTTGTTTACCTGTTCTGGAGTTCTATTGTTACTAGTTGATGTGGGGTCATAAATAAAAAAGAAAAAAAAAACATTAGAAAAAAGAAAAAGAAACCGAAACAGTTTACAGGCCTGGGCCCATATTCATGATAATTCTTAGTGCAAAGAGTTGCTCCTAGTGACAAAATTCTAAGAAAAGTCTTAGAAAAGAGGCCATTTCCCCTTACAATTAAAGAGAAGATCCAAGTAAGATAAAAATTATTCACAAAGCATCTTAACCCTTAAAAGAGCTCTTAAGATCAAGAAGTGCTAGGAGTAGGGAGGATGACTTTTAAGATGCTTAAGATTTTCTTTAGTAGAGGAGAAAATAGCCGAAAGAAGAGGAAGTAGTGTGTTGCAGACAATGGATGACAGGGAGTTAAGACGCTACAGATTAGATCAAGGGTCGTCGACCTTTTTCCAGGGTTAAGGAAACATCGAGCAGGGACCCCCCCATACAATGTTCCAATGTTCCAAGCAGAACTACATATTAAGCATATAGCCTTTTATATTATTATAAGCTAAACCATGATTAAGAAAAAGTCATGTTTGTTAAGACAGCATTTCAGGACTATGCATATTGTTGCTGCACATGCATGACTGCCTTCATATTACTTTTGCCTTGTTAAAATTCAATTCATTCATTTTTTGCGGTTATTATTATTAGGCTATAAAGTATTTGCAGAGTCATACATTTTAATTTTAGTCATTTAGCTTCAAGTTTATAACAAATTCGCATTTTAAATGTTCCTGTTAGATGGACAAATAAATATTTCCTTGAACATAAGCTTCAAGTTCATGCTTCAAAAGACGAATAGCAATCCATGTTGTGGTGTTACCCAACATCCATACTCCAAAATGATTCAAAATTGCTGGATCTTGAAATGGCTGCAGTATTCTGTCATGAAATGCTCTTGCAGCAATATTGAAGACCCAATCGCAGCTTTACTGTAGTCCCAAAACAGTAATCCACATCAAGGTGAAAAACACGCACAAGGTAATCCACAAACATAGAACCCGCAAACACGAAGTACCATGAGCACAAGGTAACAGAACTCAATAAAGAAACAGACCACAGCGTATAAATACAGGTGAGCTGAGTATCTCAATCACACACAGCTGAGAGTAATGGACCAATAATCAGAGCAAGGGATGATGGGAACTGAAGTCCACAAGCACTGGGCAATGACCCGGGAGGAGTGCTCTCTGCTGGCTGTCATGGAGACTGTGACTGAAGCTGCTTGACACAACTTTGCAGTGTACTCACTTACAGTTTCATTCAGTCTACGCTCAGATAATGTTCTGTAAAACTCATCTTTTACTAATTTCATCTTTACTGGCATGCTGACATCAGAATGATTCACAGCAGTTTCAAAATCATTGAGTTCTGACTGTCAAGATATGTGTGCTGGGTGACTTAAAGGGATAGTTCACCCAAAAATGAAATTGTGATGTTTATCTGCTTACCCCCCAGGGCATCCAAGATATGGGTTACTTTGTTTCTTGAACTCAAACCGTTGCAGTCTGTCAGTCATATAATGTAAGTGAATGGGAATCACGGCTTTGGGAGTAAAAAAAATACTCAAACAAAACCAAATTAATGGACCATTGACACTCTTATCTACAATCTCAATTAGGAGTGTCAATGGTCCACTTGAGAGATAGGTGGCGGTAATGCACTTATAAGTCTGCGATCCGCCGTAAAAATTGAAATCGCATCATATGACCCCTTTAAGCTATAGGAACATAAAGCTGCATTTTTCTGGACAGCACTCTCCTAAACTAAAAAAAATAAAAATAAGTAGCATGTACTGATGGCAAATTCTCCGCAAGTCTTTCTCAGGACCTAGAGTATTGGCTGCTTGTAACTGCACGATGGAGGTTACAGAAGGAACAGTTTCAACCCCTTCTACCCTGATCTGAGCCCTCTGTCTTGCTCCACATACTTCACCTGCTTTCACAGCTTTATTCACCAGTCCTGTGTTGTCCTCGTGTCTACATAAAGACTGTGAATCAGGATAGCTTTCATCTGACTGCTAGTCTTCTAGATTTATGGTCTATATTAGTTTAAAAAGTGTCAGTCACTAAGATAAAAGCTGTTAAATAACAGTTCATTGTTGAAAGGTTTTTTGCTACTAGTTGGTAACGTCTGATCTTGTGGTCAATGTGCCACTTCCTGATGAAAGTCATAGAAACTGAAAACCTTCAGATTGTCACTGAACATTGTCCACTAGTGACAATTAAATTGTTCATATCAAGAATTAAATTGCTGATATCAAGAATAGACATCTGTACTAGTAGCCACGTGATTACTGATATCAAAAATAAAGGTTTTTACTAGTAAGAATTGTATTTCTGATATGTGAAATTGGAATTTCAACACAATTGATTTTGAATGGCAGCCTATGGTGACATTTACCTAGTGAAAATACAATTACAGATATCAAGAATTTACATTTTAACTAGAGAATTCATATCCTGAGAATGAATAAAAGTCAAATCAGCTTGCCATACTTAAGTGTTTTGCTCCTATACAGCGAAACACTTAAAGTGACGTCGCAGATGTGCATGTGACATTGTAATTTTGGTGAGGGGTGGGCACCAGGTAAAAATCATGTTCTAGGACCCTTGAAATCGTCACCAGTGCTCACTGGCATACATTGTTGATTTTCCATCTATGTTTTCCATGCAAATTCTCGTTTAAATATGTTGCCACTGTCTTTTTAAAGGGCCTGTTTCTGTACCTGTCGTCAGGTCTCCAGTTGGTGTAAACCAAACTCAAGGTGAGACCCCCCCCATTCTTTTTTGATTTTTCATTTAGCAGACCACAACCAGCAGCTCATGGATATAAGAAGACTAAAAAAAAAAGGTGGAATTAAATAAGCAAATACTTAAGACTTTAGGATTTGTTAAGGTTAAAAGAATTGTTGCAAAACATGCCAGAAACATATTAATCACAGTGATAATGATCCAGGCTCTTCAGTGTTTGTCAGTATTAAATCCATATGGAAACTTTTTTGGCGAGACTGTTTATATACACTCACCCACCCCTTATTTATACACCACTTAATTTGCATGGGCCCACCAAAAAAATGGGGAATAGAAGATTGGAAAATGTTTGCTTAGTCTGATGAGTCTCAATTTCTGCTGCACCATTCAGATAGTAGGGTCAAAATTATTATATCATCTGCTTCACAATGTTATGACACTGGCTAGAGTAAGGCTGCAAAATAACCTGGAAAAGACAACAAAACTCTTTCTACACTTTCATTTACTGAGGAATGAGCAAAGATCAATATAACAAACCAAGTCCCACAAGAAGCAACTACATAAAATAAGATACAATTAATTACACTGCCTCCTTGTCTTATAATAATAATAATAAATAAAAAAGGAACAAGAAACAACATCCACCACCAACAGTTTCCGATGTGAATAAGATGTTTATAATCATTTATAAAATATCCACAAAGAAAAGAAGCTGACAGTAAACTATCAACAAAGCAAGGCAAAGCACAGGCAGGAAAGCAATTACACTACAACATAAAATAACAAACTAAACATAATCAACAAAATGAAACGAAACTCTAATGCGTATTCGTGTTTGTGCTATGGAGAGCTGCTTGCAGAGAGTTTTTTGCAGTGTAGCCAATCACGGACCTATCTGTTGATTTCTTGAACTTCTTGATATGAAGAAAAAAGGTTCAGAATTAACCTGACACAACAGATGTCCACTAGGTTCATCAACGTCACAGAAGATGGAGGAGGTCTGCTCTGTGTTGTGTTCTGTGAAAAATGGTCGAGGCGTGTTCATCTCGTGGTATAAAGGAGGAGAAATGCTGAATCAGACACACAATCCTGACCTCAGCATCAACCTCGGTTTAGCATTAGAGCTTCATTATAATGATCCAGAGACCTACAGCTGCACGGCTGCAAACCCAGTGAGCAATAAGAGTATCTTTCTGCAAATGAAAGAGATCTGCCCACGACGGGAAAATAGGCCGACATGAACTCATTTACTACAATACACTTCCACGCACAGCTTCTGCGTTTACACAGACAAAGACATTTTATGGCACAGAAGATGTTTATGAATAACTCTCTTCTCTTTCAGATTATGAGGATCATTGCGGCATCACTGAGGCTCTGGTTCTGTCTGGTCTGCTGGGAATCACCATCATTAGGTGCATTTCCATTACCCTTCAAATTGCGCAAATTGAAATTGCAAATTGAAAATATGCTTAATGGAAACACACCTTCTTTCTGGTTGAGCATCTGAGGTTCAGCTCGTCTCAGAGAAGAGCTACTTCTTCTATGATGGTGACTTGCATGAGATGTCACAATGGCAGGCTCAGCCCTTGTTGTCTTGTGAGTCCACACAATGTCTTGTACTTACATTTTCATCATCATCATCATCACCCTATCAAGCTCCAAGTTCAGGTCCTTCTTCATTGTCCACTGATAAGTTTGTGTCAATCACAATCTCTAAGGATTCATCTGTGGCTGGTTCACCTGCTGATTGTAAGAAAAAGGAGAGTTTTTGTTCAGGACTATTAAGTTCAAAGATATTGAAATAAAACAATATATTTACTTCTATAGCCAATATTTGTAATGTTTATTCAATAATTTATTCATCTATGGTAATAACTGAGTAAAAAAAACGGTTCAAAACTGACTACCTGGTGTAAACTTCCTGAGATGGTAAGAAATAATAAGTTTTTTTAAACTGGCTGACAAAACTACAAATCTTGACAAAAACTTGAGTGGTTTTGTCATCATGTTACACCAAACCATGTAATATTATTTCTTTAAAAAACATAAGTAATAAAGCAGCGACAAAAAGTGGAAAATTCCTTTATATTAACGCAGCACATTTGGCCCTTTTTTTTTTGGGTTTTTTTTTTTTTTTACAGTTTACACCCTGTGTGCCAAGGTCAGTAAGTTTCTAAAAAAGATATGATAATTTGGCATGGCAAGGTTAGTGCAGGCTGTGAAATGTTAAATTCCTAAGAAACATAATTTTTGTTTATGATACAAAACCCAGTGTCATCTGCTGGACTGACCTCCATTGGTGTTTGAGTTGAGATGAGTGCCTTCCCCCGGATCCTCTGTGTCATCATCAGCAATATGATTATTTTTCTTCCTCTGTAGGGAGATGGAATCTCTGAGATTTAAAATCTTAATCAACAACCTTTTACTGCAACTGCACAAAGCTTTCAATACCAAAATATAATGCAAGCAGAATTCAATGTGCATAATGACATTTTATTGATCTACTATGACTTTAAATGAAATATCTCAAGGACCTTCACAAGTCTTTCACAAATAATTTACATAAATACATAAAAACTCCCCAAAAACAAAACTGCACAGTAGTATGCATAGTCTTCACTAAACACTGCTGTTATTAAGTGCTACAATATTAATACAAAAACAGAAGTGTTGCGTAATTACCAATGATGATACTTGCCTTTCTATAGCAGATGATACCAGTGACAACAATGGCCCCTGTAATGACTCCTGAGAGGCCCCCTATGATGCACCATGTTATTTTGCTATTTTGTTCGGTGCTGACTGTGGTATTTGGGCCATTTGTCCCAAGTGTCTCTTTGCCTTTGGTGGATACAGCAGGTGTGGAAAGTGGATGGGTGGATGGAGGTTCAGGGTTAATGGTACTGGGCAGTTGCTCTGTATGGGACAAAAATAACTCGAGATATAACTTCTTCGAGACAAAATCGGAATCATTAAATGTAGGCAGGTTGCTAAGACATTGTTATATGTTTGCTATGGTCCTGGAAACGATCTAGTTGGCTAGATCATTTGAGGAAGACTGCTGTCACAGTTGGTGTGGAAAAGTAAATATGTCCTTTTAGATTTTCTTCCTTAATAGATTAGAACAAATACTGGATGCACATTTATACATAACGAGCTACATAATATAACATAACAGGTGTACTGTGCAGAATCTTGCACCCTATGTAAAGACAGTGTCACATCATGCCATGGTCTATGTTATCACATATAAACACTTTTTTTTAAATAACAGCGTACAACATAACTCAATAGTAGAGAAATCACTGTAATACATATTACTGATATAAACCAACAGTATTTAAAAGATGTATAGAATGAAAATACATAGTATAACATCAAATTAGTTTAAGTGTTTTTTTATGTAATGCAAAACTCTGAATCACATTTGTTTATCAACTGTGCTATACTTAAACCTAAATAAAGCACTATATAAATTAAACTGAGACTACAGTATTTTATACTGTGTACTTTGCATTCATAAGCTCGGCCAATTAATTTTTTTACAATTCAGACCAAATGTCCTTTCTGTTGAAAAATGTGTTACGTATGTTGGATGCTTACTTGTGTCACATACAATCTACACACACTGGTCAAACAGTTTAGAAACAGATAGAAAAGTAATGCAGACGTGCTATGAATGCAATATCACAATTGTGAGATAATAGTATAGCTGCAAGTACAGCTCTACAGCGCCAGTGAAAGTCTGTGGTGAGAAATGGAACTGCACGGCGCTCAGATTTGAGACTGCCCTGCTTATTTTCATGTTAACTTAGTATATTACGTAAGTAATATCAGTCAGCCTCAGTTCTGTGTAAATTAGTCTGCATCAGGTCAGAAACTAGATGGCATGTCTGTTCTTCCTATGTGGAGTAGCGTATCAAATGAAATATAAATCCTTTATTTTAAGCATGCTCATGTGAATAGCCTAGCCTTTATATAGCTCTGTTGTGTTTTATTTTTGTTCTGACAACGCACACTCCTCCACAACTTTTCTAAAACAATATTTAGAGGCAATAAATACCACATTAAAAGAATTCTAAGATTCTACATGTGCACAAAAATCCTATCAATCAACATTAGAGCGCCATCCTCATGCTGAATAACGCAGGCTTTGCCAAAAGTGCTCTGCATGTGTTCAGTGATTATAAAGCCTACAACACGTTTATAATAAACCAGTATAGCGATATGACTCAGAATCTTCCCTACCTTAATCACTCTCAGGAGGGTAATAACTTGGCAGGGAGTCAAAACTCCAAAATGCCTGAGACGCCTTTCTGCGCTCTCTTTCCGCAAATAATGTTATTTATTGATTTAGTCTTAAAGTGACACACAGAGCCCACGATCTAAGGTACCCAGATAGAAATGTGTTGCCCATTCTCAATGTATCATCAGCCCAAGTACCACCACTTGTTATTTGTTAATGGTGTGAAATCAGAGAAAGCTCGCGGGCACAAGTTTGGCTGTGGGACCTGCACCGTCCCCACCCTATACCTCCACACCTCAGAGTCGCTACCCCGAGGGACCCAGAAAAGTCCCTTAACACGCAGTGCAGAACATGCGTGAAATCTGTTTTAACACATACACAGAGCATGACAACCAAACGCTTCTGGTTCGCTATAGGCTGTCAGATCCATTCATCAATGCCATCCAAATAAAGTTACAGCTTTTCATATTTTCATTTAGTATTTTATGGGATTAGTGAGATACTAACCGGTCAATGCAACGGTGAACTTCTGCTGGATACTTCTGTTTTTGGCATCGATCACTTCGAGACGGTAAACTCCTGCGTCGCTGGTGCTGGCAGCAAATACAGTTACGGAGAAGTCCTCTTCATCAGTGCTGTGTGAAAATCTTCCCGAGGTGACTGGTTTGCATCCATGCTTTTGCTCTTCGCTGGAACAGTAGCGAAAGACCTCTTGGGTCCCGTTTCTGTGTATCTTTCGTAGACTCACTATCTTCGGCTCAGATGCTCGGACGAAGAGGGGGAAGCTTTCTCCTCTGTTCACCTTTACTATCTCATTATCACTCACAGCACCTGATGAATTCATGTTTATTTAGTTAACTGCTGGGTAACGTTTATCCACGCGTGTCTTAAAGACCCGTGAAGTATGACAAACAGACATCACTTTGCGAACTATCTAAAGTTAAAATGCTTAACTTACCGGCGGTGATGACAAAACAGGTTATTAAAGTGAACAAGAGGCACATCTTGAGAAGCAGCGTTCTGTTCGGTTTGTCGCTTGATGTAACAACACAAGTTTCTAATACCGGCGCGATGTGACTGTCACTGCCCCAATATATAATAATAATAATAATATGTAAACCACCCCCACTCAACATCAGCTGTAGTCTCCGCCTTTGGAGGAATTTCACAAGTGGAGCACGAGCGTCACGCGAGCAGCGCTGAAACTGGGTATAACTGCAGCCTGGAGATCTCCAAACGGGGTGGGAACTCCAAAATAGGGCGTGGCTTCCTCCCATTGACAAACAGGCACATGACACGCATGCGCAATTTTTTTCTCGCAATCCAGTTCAGTGGAAAATCCGCCCCACAGCTGATTCTAAAGATTTTATTGGTTGTGTCAATC
>NW_015506524.1:411404-423333 GCF_001515645.1 Sinocyclocheilus grahami
ACACAAGTTTCTAATACCGGCGCGATGTGACTGTCACTGAGGCCACACAATATGTAAACCACCCGCCCTCAACATCAGCTGTAGTCTCCGCCTTTGGACCGGTTTGGCCGGTTACCGCAAGCGCGAGCGGCGTGAGTTTCACAAGTGGAGCACGAGCGTCACGCGAGCAGTCTACTCTTGCTGTGCCGCTCACGCTCAATTAAAGTGAAGCCACACTTTTGATGGACAAAATAAATATGATTTCACACAAAAAGTGCTAAAAACAAAGAAAAATAAGTATCGCTTTTTATTTCTCCTCTACTTGTTTAATTTCTGTTTGAGTTTTTATAACCATTTCTTACTATGTGTCAGCAGAGGCGGACTTAACCATTAGGCAAAGGTAGGCGAAAGCCAAGGGCCCCCTAAAGCCAAGGGCCCCCTAAAATGCTTTTTATATGCGAGATGCGCGTTCAGTGCGGACGCACAAGTGGTTGCTCTGGTGTTCATTACCACGACAGCCGTCTGTGTGTCCGCGTTGAACGTGCTTCTTAGCAAAAGTAGGGCGATGTAGAAAATGGGGACGGAATCTATGAATAAAAACGGAGTTTACTGTGTAACGCGGAATGAACGGTGCACCTGCAACGCTCGCGGTTGTCGTCTGTAGTAGCTAAATAGTATTTTTGCCATTTAATATTCACATGCACTAGTCCATATCGCGGTTTGATTGAAGTGCACTGAATTGCATTTGATTTATTCATTCAATATTTGACGAATTCCGTGGCATTGCTCGTTACACAGTAAACTTCTGTTGTGTAGCATTTTGAATGTACAAACATTAAAGGGTTTGTTTAATTTCCATTGGAATAAAAGATAGATTAATGTTTTTGCCTTCATTTGATTACCAGAAAAATGAAAATACACAACACAAAATTTAAAAAAAAATAATTTTAATTTCATAGGGCCCTGTTATTGTATACAAATTAATAAATTAAGTTGTTTTTATGAATTCAATTAATTAGATATGTTTTTGATTAAACCATTAAAATGGAATACAGGAAATTTAAAATGGAAAGCGCAGAATTTGGGCCCTAAGAATGTAATTTTTGTTAAACTTTTAATAGGCCTAAATTGCTGTTAAATTTAACAAGTTTCATGATTTTAATTAATTAGACATGTTTTTTGTTAAAATTTTATATAATCATCCAGAAAATTTAAAAAGAAAAAAAAAGAAAAGAAAAAATGGATCTAGAAAAATGAAAACGGACAAAAAGATTTTGGACAAAATAAAACGGATTTCATAGGGCCCTACAAATATCATGCATCTGAAGCTATAATTTTAATACTAAGCAACAGTGCATATTATATAGGGCCTATTTTAATTTTTTTAAATGGCGCTCACTCGTTTTTGTGAAAGACCCAAGAAGGACACTTTCCACACAGGCACACTTCATGTTTGGTTGAAATAATCCTTAAGCATGTAAATATATAATTTCCTTCAGTTTAATTTAAATGTGCAATAAAAATAAATAAATAAATGTATATTTTAAAGTTTAGAATTAGACGCACCACCTAGTGTCCAAACTACTCTAATACTATTATAACCTGTTTAAATATGAACAAGGGATTTACAACATTAAAGAAATCATTTATTTATAACATATACATGAAAAATCGAAAAGATTGGACACAACTATTCGACACAGTCGTGCAGCAGCGAGCAACAGTGAAAGAAACCTCAAGGTTGTAGATGTGTGAAATTGTATAGGGCCCCATTCCTGTATTTTGCCTGGGGCCCCCAAATCACTAAATCCGCCCCTGTGTGTCAGTAAGTTGTTGTTTTTTAGCATGTGTGTTTGGCTCAGTGTTATTTTTTAGGATTACTGATAAACTAACGTACTTTGATTTGTATTATTTGTATTTGTTATTTATTTAAATTTTAGTTAAATTATGTAATATAATTAATTACTGAATTTATTATGTCTGTATCTGTATTTTATTAAGTTTCAGTTTTATTTAATTTGAGTTATTTTAATACTTCAGCAAACATGAAATAATATATATATATATATATTTAATTTATAAATGTGTATATATATATATGTGTGTGTGTGTGTGGGGGGGGTTGTACATACACATATGTAGTTGTATCTTTGGAGTTATGTTAGAATCATTATTATACTCTTACACCTTTTGTTTTTTATTATTTTGAATTGTTTTTAGCTTTATTTTTTGTTTTTCGTTTAAATGTTAAGTTTTGAAATTTTGTTGTATTGAATTTCTTTATTTTTAAAATGTGTATAAGTAGTATTTTAAAAGTTTTAGCTTTTAGTTTTGGATCTGTTTTTAGTTGTATTAATACTACAATTGATTGCTTCTGTTGTCCTCATTTGTAAGTCGCTTTTGTAAGGATAAAAGAAACTCGCGTTTGGTATCATTTGAATAGTCTTAGGGCGAGTGGTACAATGGTCTTAATCTTACAAAAGCAGACTACTCCCAGGTCTTTCACACAAATTACCTTCTGTTCCCATTGAGGTGTAATCTAGCCACCCAGATACCAATTGTTAGTACATGCCTCCATTTGGGGGTGTTTGATCTTGGTTTTGTATTTAAAGGATTGCAGCAAAAGGGTCGGGGCGATTCTGTAGCCAGAAAGCCTGTAGTATGGAATGTGTCCACACACTCTATACTATGTATTTTCCTAAAGTCAGGTATGCCTCATTTGCTCTTAGATTTGTCTATGAGAATTTGATGTCTTGTATTGATTTGATATCTTTGAATTGGCTATGGAGATAATTGGCATAATACATATTTACCTGACTGATAATAAATTGTTACATTTGATTTATTCTGACTCACTCTGAACTTATTTCCTCAAGTACATTAAGTGAAGGCGTATGTTTCCACAAATCTGCATCCAGGGTTACGTGCATACTAGATCTCAAGATTAGATGAAGCATGGGGCGCATCAGGTGAGATTCTAGAGTTCTGACTAACCTCTTGACCTTAGTTTAAGTTGTACTCAGTTACGTTAACCATGCATATTGTTTCAGCTTTAATTAAGTTGTACGTAATTATATTAACTATTGGGGGCTAGACAAAGGGTCTAGCAGAACCGCTGATTAGATTACTCATAAACTTCTGGCTAAGGGTCAAACTGGCGAGTTCAGCGGCCGCCGTGAGGCACCCTAAGCGACATAGATTCCTAATGAACGAGTAAATATAAAGTAAAGAGTTAACTAGAATAATCAAATGTCAGAATAACGAGAGACCGACAAACAACCAATTTGCCTTTCAACCTAAATTCGAGGTCATACTAAAATGGAGTCAGATTTGAGTTAAACCTACATTGAATAACTCTGCGAGCTGAAAAGACCGAACACGCAAGAAACCTTCATCCACCACTGGATATCTTCTTTGGGCCAAGTACGTGGACCTTACACTTTGGATAAAAGTGTCTGATAAATGACTAAATTTTTTTTTAAAACAGCACAAAATAAGTAATTAACAAGATGAAGAATCTAAAATATGTGTAGAAGATTGGGTGGATTAGTGTAATGTGGGACCCCTAAGCTTCGGTGCGTTTATCTCTTCTTTTACAGCGTTAAAGTGAACATGACTGGTGTTGAATTCAAGCAGGAGTGTCAAGTTATTGAAATTGACTTTCTGGAAATTATGTCAGAAATGTGGCCATGAAAATCATCAAAAAGGAAGAAAGTTCCCTCAAAGGTCAGTGACATAGGATTTAGACAAAATCAATGTTAAGGATATAAATCTGTTTTAAATAACACAATGTTCTAAATTGTTATCAAATTATATGTGTGATGTATTTGTACATCAAATTTTGCAATAATATTGTTAAAATGTGTTAAGAATATTTTTGTTGCCAATCTTTGAAGCCATTTTTGTCGTCCCACTTTAGAAAAGGATGTTTCTAAAGTGGGACGGCATGTTTTCACAGTCAAATATACTATGTTATTCAATTGATGAAATGTGCATTAAGAAAGTTAAATGACATACATGTAATTTTATTATTTTTGGGGATTATAATGCAGCGATATTATTTGTTTTAAGATCCAGATTCAGAGTTTAGAGACTAGAAGACGATGGGATCCTGGGCCATGATGAGTCCATGACTTGTCAGGACTGCTTATTTCTGTTATGAAGTGTTTTTACCATTACAATTTACATAACACACGCTTTTGAACAAAAAAAAAAGTTGAATATTAGAAGCTTATAGAAGTTTAATCAGTTTAAAAGGCATTCCATGTTCCAAAGTTTAACTCTTTTTTTTTAACATTGAAATTATTTTGCTATCTTTATTAAGTCCAATTTTAAATTTTTGACTTCATTATAGTTATTATTATAGTTGCTGCCAGAAATCTGACATTTTTAAAATAAATTATTTTAAATAGTAGGCTATACGATTTCTTTCTTATAGAATTGTATTTAACATTCCGTATATGAACACATGGGCTACTATTTTTTTTAGACAAACTGAAGACAGCAAACACACCACAGGCCTACTAAATCAATTTAACAAACATGGGTATGCACATTTATGTGAAGTTTGCTTTGTAAAAATGTAACTATTTGTAACAATACAGTGTCCCAGATTTGAGCATGAGCTGTCCCACATTAGAAAATCCCCACATTTTTAAACGATTTAGCACAAGAATGACTAATATATGTGCCATTTCCCCTTTAAGTACAATATCTGAAAAATTTCTTCTGATTTAGGTAGGGAACATATTGGGGATTTCATAACGATATAACATTTAGATTTATTATATGGAAATATGATACACAAGTTACAATTGCAAAAAGTGTCCCACATTACCCTAATCCACCCTACCAATTTAAACTTGTTTTTAATTTTTAATTTTGGGTTAAAGAATGGTGTATTATTTAAAAAAAGAAAAAAAAACATTAAAACAGCACATACATTCAATATCCAAGTATGACAATATTTTATGTATAAAATTAAATTTTTGTCATATGCAATTCATATGTCTTCATTTGCCCATCACTAGTAATCCACATCAAGGTGAAAAACACGCACAAGGTAATCCACAAACATAGAACCCGCAAACACAAAGTACCATGAGCACAAGGTAACAGAACTCAATAAAGAAACAGACCACAGCGTATAAATACAGGTGAGCTGAGTATCTCAATCACACACAGCTGAGAGTAATGGACCAATAATCAGAGCAAGGGATGATGGGAACTGAAGTCCACAAGCACTGGGCAATGACCCGGGAGGAGTGCTCTCTGCTGGCTGTCATGGAGACTGTGACTGAAGCTGCTTGACACAACTTTGCAGTGTACTCACTTACAGTTTCATTCAGTCTACGCTCAGATAATGTTCTGTAAAACTCATCTTTTACTAATTTCATCTTTATTGGCATGCTGAAATTCAGAATGATTTACAGCAGTTTCAATATCATTGAGTTCTGACTCCGTCAAGATATGTGTGCTGGGTGACTTAAGCTATAGGAACATAAAGCTGCATTTTTCTGGACAGCACTCTCCTAAACTCAAAAAAATAAAAACAGTAGCATGTACTGATGGCAAATTCTCCGCAAGTCTTTCTCAGGACCTAGAGTATTGGCTGCTTGTAACTGCACGATGGAGGTTACAGAAGGAACAGTTTCAACCCCTTCTATCCTGATCTGAGTCCTCTGTCTTGCTCCACATACTTCACCTGCTTTCACAGCTTTATTCACCAGTCCTGTGTTGTCCTCGTGTCTACATAAAGACTGTGAATCAGGATAGCTTTCATCTGACTGCTAGTCTTCTAGATTTATGGTCTATATTAGTTTAAAAAGTGTCAGTCACTAAGATAAAAGCTGTTAAATAACAGTTCATTGTTGAAAGGTTTTTTGCTACTAGTTGGTAACGTCTGATCTTGTGGTCAGTGAGCCACTTCCTGATGAAAGTCATAGAAACTGAAAACCTTCAGATGAGTTCGAGCTTCAGTGGCAAGAGAACCGAGAAAATCAACACACTTATAATAATACCTGATCATTGATCAAAATGTCCTTCAGCATGTGGGTTTTCACTGTGCTTTTCATCAGTATGGAGGGTGAGATAAATATTTGAAGTATTTTCTTTTTGCTAGCAGTCTATTGTTTTAGTGGTTGTGGTCACTGGTCAGGTGACTTACTGGAACGTTTTCAACCGTTTGTAGTCAGTTCATCCTATACAAGTCTTGTACTTTTCACAATTTCTCTAACATGACAGTGTTTCTAAAATCTCTCTGAGATCTAGAAACAGTAAGATACTGCTATTGAAAAGACATGTTCTGAAACCTCAACATAGAGATACTTCAGACTACTTAGATGAAAAATTGTAAAATGTAAATTTCTTTGTGCTTTTTCAGTTAAACATATAGAGACTTTGTCACTAGTTTGTGAAAAACAGCAGCATAATGTAAATTTAGCGTTATAATAGATGCATTACCTATTTGGTTTCCTGTTTTATGTTTCCTTTGTAATATTTTCATTTGAAATATGTAGTCACTGAATGCATTTTGTGCCAAAGCGATGATAAATGACCCACAGTTTAGCCCACATTCATGCTGTTGTGTTCACTAAGTTTTAAAAAAGTGACCTAATTGAAAAAAAATAAGCCAGTGACTGTGAAAAAAAATGGTGAACTGCATAAATGTTTCTACAGATTGTACATAACAGTGTACAGAAATATTCAATTATGCAACAATGTTTTCAAAAAAGCATTGTCACAGTAAAAATCATATTACAGATGTCATAGTTTAAAAGGTACCTATGAACACAGAATAAATATTACATGTAGAAACGGTACAAGTAATTGGTACATCTAACCAGTTTTAATATTCTTTCAGATCTTGTGAATGGTGAGTGGGATGAGTTAAAGACTGTGATGGAGGGAGATGTTCTTACTCTACACACAGGAGACACTGAGAGTCTCAGTGAAGTAGCATGGCTGTTTAAACGAGGTGATCAAACTGTTCGTATCGCACAGATGTATCAGGGTTATGAACCCTTTTATGATGAAACACTAACCAGCAGAGTGAAAATGAACCCAAAGACTGGAGCTCTGACCATCTGGAACATCAGCAGCAGCGATTCTGGACTTTATCAGGTTTCTCTCCACAGTGGATCTGTCTCAGAGAAAAGGTTCAGAGTGGATGTTTACAGTAAGTTTTACCGGCAGCAGGTTCATAAGAACAGCAAAAATTATCAAAATGGAAAAGAGGTGTAAGTTAATGAGTAAGCATCTGTTTGATAAGATCACTCAACACTCTTAAAAATAAAGGTGCTTAAAAGGTTCTTCAAGCGATGCCATAGAAGAACCATTTTTGGTTCCACAAAGAACCATTCAGTCAAAGTTTATTTAAAGGGTTAGTTCACCCAAAAATGAAAATTCTGTCATTAATTACTCACCCTCATGTCGTTCCAAACCGTAAGGCCTCAGTTCATATGTGCTTCCGCAAGTATTATCACATTTATTTATTTGTTTGCATGTTTGAATCTCTCAATAGTTTACAACAGTAACCAGGTGGTGAAGACAAGAAAAAGATACAAAATTACAATGTCACTTGCAATCATCACCTGCACTCTCTCACTTGCGCAAAGTCTCTCGTTAAGCGTTTTTCTCATGTAGAAAACCATATGGCTTACTGCGTTAAGACAGTGATAATAAAAGACCAAATTCAAAGTACAGTTTATTAATAAAATGTAATTTATAAGGCAAGCAGATGGCCAGAATATGAATGGAACGTGCAAAGATAACAATGTTAATTCTTGATATCAACAATTCAATTTTTACTACTTAAAATGTTAATTCTTGATATCAGGAATTAGATTTCTACTAGTAAAAACTATAATTCTTGATATCTGTAATTGTATTTTCACTAGTTAAATGTCACCATAGGCTGCCATTCAAAATCAATTGTGTTGAAATTCCAATTTCACATATCAGAAATACAATTCTTACTAGTAAAAACCTTTATTTTTGGTATCAGTAATCACGTGGATACTAGTACTTATGTCTATTCTTGATATCAACAATTTAATTGTCACTAGTGACAATTAAATTCTTGATATCAAGAATAGACATCTGTACTAGTAACCAAGTGATTATTGATATCAAAAATAAAGGTTTTTACTAGTAAGAATTGTATTTCTGATATGTGAAATTGGAATTTCAACACAATTGATTTTGAATGGCAGCCTATGGTGACATTTAACTAGTGAAAATACAATTACAGATATCAAGAATTATAGTTTTTACTAGTAGAAATCTAATTCCTGATATCAAGAATGAACATTTTAACTAGTAAAAATTGAATTGTTGATATCAAGAATTCATATCCTGAGAATGAATAAAAGTCAAAACGGCTTGCCATAATTGTCACTAGTGACAATGTTCATTTCTGATATCATGAATGTGATTGTTACTAGCAACAAAAGTCATTTTAGATATCAGTAATTACCCTCCCAATTGTTGATATCAGAAATACATGTTCAGATATCAGAAATGAACATTGTCACTAGTGACAATTAAATTCTTGATATCAAGAATAGACATCTGTACTAGTAACCAAGTGATTATTGATATCAAAAATAAAGGTTTTTACTAGTAAGAATTGTATTTCTGATATGTGAAACTGGAATTTCAACTAGTAAGAAATTAATTATTGATATCAACAATTGATTTTGAATGGCAGCCTATGGTGACATTTAACTAGTGAAAATACAATTACAGATATCAAGAATTATAGTTTTTACTAGTTGAAATCTAATTCCTGATAACAAGAATTAACATTTTAACTAGAGAATTCATATCCTGAGAATGAATAAAAGTCAAAACGGCTTGCCATACATAAAGGGTTCCTATTATGCTTTTTCACTTTTTAAATTTTAGTCAGTGTGTAGTGTGTATGTTTGGGCATAAAAAAGATCTAGAAAGTTACAAATCTCAAAGTCCACTCCAAAGGGAGATATTTAGTTTTTTTAAAATCCCTTTTCAAGAACTACAACGAACGGCTCGTTTGGACTACAGCATTGGTTTCCGGGCTTTGTGACATCACAAAGCGGCCCATTAGAAAATCATTAAAAATAATTCCCGCCTACAGAAATGTGAATGGTTGGGGGGTGGGGAGGGGCGAGGTTGTGGTTAGAACACTTGGTTGAGTGAGCGCATCAGACGAGACGATGAAGAAGAAGTGCTGCTGCAGAGTTAGTGCATCAGAGAAAACCAAGAAGAGCTGCTGTGCTGTAGCTCAAATTTTCGGCATTTCTAGAACAATTCTTACAAGTATAACACGACGTAGCTGGGTGCCGCGGACAGACGCCGAACGGCGCCACCGGTGTGCCTACACTCATAGAAAAGAATGTATTAGAATTTTAAAGACGTGGCGCGACGCGACGCAACGCTTCTTGTCCGGTGTGCGAACGCTGTTTTTTTTCACCTCCGTAAGCGGATGATGTCAGGAAACAGTGGTTGCAATTTTGTTCCTGAGCATTATAACCCCAATTTGCTATTTTGTGCTGTGCATTTTTATGATGGCAGCTTCCACAACACGAGTGAGAAGTGCCAGATTCGCCCAAAAGCTTTTGTTGAAAGACGGAGCAAGGGGCGGGGCAGTACTGAAACACCGTCTAAGCTGTTGGCCAATCACAACGCACTGGGACAGCTAACCAATCACAACACATTTTGTTTTTCGGAAGGCGGACCTTCATCAAAGCCGGAACTAATCGAGCCGTTTGTGCCAGCCTGGGGAGAAATGTATTTTAATAATGTAAATTATGTGAAAAATAATGCGTTTTTCGAACCACCAAGCATGAGAGCATGTTCTAGTACACCCCCAAAACAAAATCAAGACTTTGTAACCCCTTTAAGTGTTTTGCTCCTATACTGCAAAACACTTAAAGTGAAGTTGCAGATGTGCATGTGACATTGTAATTTTGGTGAGGGGTGGGCACCAGATAAAAATCATGTTCCGGGCCCTTGAAATCGTCACAAGCACTCACTGGCATACATTGTTGATTTTCCATCTGTTTCCCTGCAAATTCCCGTTTAAATATGATGCCAATGTGTCTTTTTAAAGGGCCTGTTTCTGTACCTGTCGCCAGGTCTCCAGTTGGTGTAAACCAAACTCAAGGTGAGACCCCCACTCTTTTTTGATTTTTCATTTAGCAGACCACAACCAGCAGCTCATGGATATAAGAAGACTAAAAACAAAAGGTGGAATTAAATAAGCAAATACTTAAGACTTTAGGATTTGTTAAGGTTAAAAGAATTGTTGCAAAACATGCCAGAAACATATTAATCACAGTGATAATGATCCAGACTCTTCAGTGTTTGTCAGTATTTCAGTATTAAATCCATATGGAAACTTTTTTGGCGAGACTATTTATATACACTCACCCGTCTTATTTATACACCACTTCATTTGCATGGGCCTACTAAAAAAATGGGGAATAGAAGATTGGAAAAAGTTTGCTTAGTCTGATGAGTCTCAATTTCTGCTGCACTATTCAGAGAGTAGGGTCAAAATTATTATATCATCTGCTTCACAATATTATGACACTGGCTAAAGTGAGGCTGCAAAATAACCCGGAAAAAACAACAAAACTCTTTCTACACTTTCATTTACTGAGGAATGAGCAAAGATCAATATAACAAACCAAGTCCCGCAAGAAGCAACTACATAAAATAAGATACAATTAATTACACAGCCTCCTTGTCTTATAATAATAATAAATAAAAAAGGAACAAGAAACAGCATCCACCACCAACAGTTTCCAATGTGAATACGATGTTTATAATCATTTAAGATATCTACAAAGAAAAGAAGCTGACAGTAAGCTATCAACATTAAAACAAACAAAGCAAAGCACAGGCAGCAAAACAATCAAACTACAACATAAAATAACAAACTAAACATAATCAACAAAATGAAACAAAACTAATGCGTATTCGTGTTTGTGCTATGGAGAGCTGCTTGCAGAGAGTTTTTTGCAGTGTAGCCAATCACGGACCTATCTGTTGATTTCTTGAACTTCTTGATATGAAGAAAAAAGGTTCAGAATTAACCTGACACAACAGATGTCCACTAGGTTCATCAAAGTCACAGAAGATGGAGGAGTTCTGCTCTGTGTTGTGTTCTGTGAAAAATGGTCGAGGCGTGTTCATCTCGTGGTATAAAGGAGGTGAAATGTTGAATCAGACCCACAATCCTGATCTCAGCATCAACCTCAGTTTAGCATTAGAGCTTCATTATAATGATCCAGAGATCTACAGCTGCACGGCTGTGAATCCAGTGAGCAACAAAACTGTCCATCAGTGTAAACCGATTAATAATTATATTATCACATGAAAGAGATCTGCCCACGACAGGAAGGTACGAGAAATCAAACTACATTTAAAACAGAACTCTCTTCCTGTTGTAATGACCTCTGCGCTGTGTCTTCACAGACAAAGACATTCAATTTCAATTTAAGAGTGCTTTATTGGCATGACAAAAATTATACATTTGTATTGCCAAAGTAATTACAGCTGGACTGCTTACAAACAGTACACAAATGTATTAACAGAAAGAAAAAGAATAATAAAAATAATATATAAAAAGTATTAAGCATGTAGTGCAAAATGAATGTAAGTATATAAACTATAAATACAAATAAAATAAGGGATTAGACCTATTTACAGAAGCAAAATATACATCTAATAATATAATACAGTAATTTGTGTAGCGGATCAGCTCATGGGGAAATATGAATAATTAACCATAACTAGTTATAATTAACTATTCATATTTTAGATCCACTGTAGATATTTAGCTGACCACTCAGGGTCAACCGTCTTGTCAATTCTAAGAACGTTAATTTCCTGGTTAAAGGAAATAACTTTCTTACTGTACAATTCTATAAGTTTGTAACATAAATCTGCATGATTATTGACT
>NW_015506524.1:423656-425815 GCF_001515645.1 Sinocyclocheilus grahami
GTACACAAATGTATTAACAGAAAGAAAAAGAATAATAATAATAATATATAAAAAGTATTAAGCATGTAGTGCAAAATGAATGTAAGTATATAAACTATAAATACAAATAAAATAAGGGATTAGACCTATTTACAGAAGCAAAATATACATCTAATAATATAATACAGTAATTTGTGTAGCGGATCAGCTCATGGGGAAATATGAATAATTAACCATAACTAGTTATAATTAACTATTCATATTTTAGATCCACTGTAGATATTTAGCTGACCACTCAGGGTCAACCGTCTTGTCAATTCTAAGAACGTTAATTTCCTGGTTAAAGGAAATAACTTTCTTACTGTACAATTCTATAAGTTTGTAACATAAATCTGCATGATTATTGACTTTCTCCTAACAGATACGCCACTTTCTCCTGGTCTGAGAGAGTTTGAAATGTCTGATGGATCTGCTGTATTTTCTCATAGAACACTGTCCGTATATCTGTGTATTTGGGGCATTCTGTTACATGTTTATGAACAACTCTCTTCTCTTTCAGATTGTCTGGATCATTGCAGCATCACTGAGGTTCTGGTTCGTCTGGTTCTGTCTGGTCTGCTGGGAATCACCACTGTTGTATTTCTGGTTGAGCATCTGAGGTTCTGCTCATCTCAGAGAAGATCTGCTGCTTCTGTATGACGGTGACTTGCATGAGATGTCTCAATGGTCTTTAAATGGAATACTCAGCCCTTGTTGTCCACACAATTATTCTTGTATTTGTATTTTCGTCATCATCCTTTTTAGGCTCCATGGTTCAGGTCCTTTTTTGAACGCTGATTGTTATTGTCCACTGAACGCTTTGTCACATCCACCATCTCTAAGGATTCATCTGCGGTTGGTTTACTTGCTGATTGTAGGGGGAAAAGATTTTCAGGGCTATTAAGTTCAAAGATATGGATATAAAACAATGTATTTACTTCTATAGCCACTTTTTGTAATATACTTAATTTAGTCATTATGACAATAATAACTATGTAAAGTATTTCTCAGCAAATATTGATGTGGTTTAACTTATGCATTTGAATAATAATCAGTATATTTTGTTATTAAATTAATTTACATTTTGAAATGATAAAAAATACATTAAAATGCAATGCATACAGACAATGGCATGAGTACCTGCAAAAATTATATTTTGCCAAACTATGTAATACTATTTCTTAAAAGAAAATTTCTTTGGTTTTCTCAAAGTGCAGGTCCCGTATGACTTAAGTTTCTTTAAAATATCTGATAATTTGACAAATCGAGATTAGTGAAGGTTGTAAAATGTCAAAACCCTAAAAAAACATAATATTTGTCATGATACAAAACCCAGAGTCCTCTACTGGACTGACCTCCACTGCTGGTTGAGCTGAGAGAAATCATCTCCTCAGGATCCCCTGTGCTATTTTGCTTCTTCTGTAGAGAGAAGAGAACGTTAAAATCACAAACCATTGCACATAAAGGTTTTTCATACCAAAATATCATATAAACCAAAAAACAAACAAAACAGAACAGGCTTCTTAAACCAATCAACGTTAATAATTAATATATGTACATAATGAATGAAATCTACTATGACTTCAAATGAAATCTTTTCTGAGCAAAATACTTATGTGTCTTTCACAAATACTTCTACAAGTTCCCCAAAAACAAAACTGCATCTTAAACATTGCATAGCCTTAACACTGCTGTTAATAAGTGTTACAATATTAATACAAAAACAGAAGTGTTGCCTAATTTTCCTGTGATGAAAATACTTGCCTTTTGGCAGTTGATGATGCAGTTGATGACACAAATGATAACTGATTTACAAAATGCAGTCAACAATGCGATGCCCACTGCAATTATGTACAAATATTCTGGGCTGATTGTCCAGTGAGTCTCTTTGGCTTTGATAGGAAAGTCTTCAGGTGTTTCCAGTGATCCTACAGACAATAAAGCATATAGGACAAATGAATTAATATATGGAGATTCTGGACTAATGGTACTGAGCAGTTGCTCTGTACAGAACAAAACCTACAAAAATATCTAGAGATACAAAGTTCATAAATACAAGCTTTGAATCTCATAATGTATTAGGAGTAGTGTTGAAAAAACAAGCATATGCTGGTTAGGTATGTTTTGACGCTGGAATGCTG
>NW_015506525.1:0-952 GCF_001515645.1 Sinocyclocheilus grahami
AAATCAAGACTTTATAAAAGAGCATAATAGGACCCCTTTAAAATAAATCACACTGTACCTTTCTGTTTTTCGACTTTTTTTTATATATATATTTTTTACAATTGTGATATTATTGCCATAATGTGAATACAGCAAGAAAAACTAATTTTAAGTAAACATGCTCAGAGAAAGACATTAAATAGGAGAAATGAATGATTTGTGTTGATCATTTCCACACACTCTTGCCATTCTGAGACAGACTCGAATAAAAAATATTAATTGAATACTTTTTTTTTAAGCAAAATTAAACACTAAAGGGAAACACCTGTAACTATATACACATTATTATAAGTGTGGAATCCCAGAGAATGACACATTTAATAGTTCTACTAAAGCCATCTGGGCCTGGAAAGAGAGCGAATGTGGATCTTTATATGAGGCAGCACAAAGAATGGCTAGAAAATGTATTTTTTTTAAAGCGAGTCCAGAAACAAGAAGAAAGCTTTAAAGAAAAAAGCAAATGGGTTTCTTCGCTCAAGTTCAAATATTGTTTTGCTAATGTTCTTATTATCTGCTTCCAAATATTTCTACTTTTCCTGTAACAGCTTGGAAGAGCATCCGTATCTTTAAACATATGCATAGTAAAATCATTCTTTCCACTAACCTTTATAAACATACAGTATGTTAGATCCAAAACCTAGTGAGCTGCCTATATAGGATGTATTTTAAGGTATCATAGCAACACTCCCAACTTGAAGGTTGTTCTAAAACTATGCAGTGTGATAAGTGTGCACTTAAAGTGATTAGTTTCTTATGTAGAGAGTTTTAAAACAGTTACCTTTGAGGTTCTGTTACACCTAAAGGAATAGTTCACCTAAAAATGAAAATGCGCTGAAAAAGTCCTCAGCCTTACGCCATCCAAGATGTAGATGAGTTTGTTTCTTCAGCAGATTTGGAGAAATGTAGCATTGCA
>NW_015506525.1:962-3156 GCF_001515645.1 Sinocyclocheilus grahami
TTGAGAAGACAAAAGCTGTGTTTGTAAGAAACAAATCCATCATTATGATGTTTTAACTTCAAAATATTGCTTCTGGCTAAAATTATGCATAATCCATAATAACGCTTCCTCCAGTGAAAAACTCCATCTCCTGTTGTCCTCTCATATCAAAATACACCCACATATTTGTTTAGAGCTGTTTTGGCTTGTAAATGGTGCTTGATCATATTTTTCTCCTAATTCGGATTAATGACTTCTTCATTAGAATAAGTTTGAAGCAACAGTTTGAAGTTAAAACATCTTAATGATGGATTTGTTTTTTTACAAACCTGCAGCTTTTCCCTTCACAAGATGTTAACTGATGGACTGGAGTGGTGTGGATTACTTGTGGATTATTCTGATGTTTTTATCAGCTGTTTGGACTCTCATTTGTGAGCAAGGGATGGAATGCTATCTCTCCAAATCTGATCCCATGAACAAACAAACTCATCTACACTTTTCATATTTTGGAGGAAGTTATCGTTCCTGTGGTACATTTTTGTAGTTTCTAAAAGAAGTTCACTTTAAGAAAAGTCTGTAAAAATAGGGCGTGGGTGTTAATAATATATGTTAATATTCAATATTGATTTTAACAGGTATTTTAGCTGTATTTTGAATTATGCATTATTGTTTTACGGTTAAAGGAACTTAAAGATAATGGCCTGGCAGAAAATTACTAATACACTGAATAAAATAGGTGTAGGATTTACTTTACAATTTTCACTCAGAAATTTCACAAAACTTCACTGGATACAAAATATATATATAAGTTTCTACACTGAAAAAACGGTAACTTAAAAATGCTAACATCTAAGGGTGTTTACACAACAGCATTGTCAACTAAAAATGGAAAACTGTTTATGCATTCTGGTTGTTCATTTACTCAAAAGTAACACATTTAACAGTAAAAGTCAAATGTGTTTTGGGGGCCTGAAAACAGAAGCTTGGTGCAAGGTTTTGAAAACGGTACCATAATTAACTTGGTGTAAACTTTAAAAAATCTAATTGGCGGCAGAAGTAATTTCAACTTAAATTATATTAAATTAACTTAAAAATTTTGGCAAATTTTTTGTAACCTGAAAAATAAAGTTGAAATTGGCTAAATAATTTTGATTAATTACGGTAATGGAAAAACATACTTATTGATCACATCATTTACAGCTAATTTTACAAATGAAATCAGTAGATCATTTGCAATGGAACCTCTTTTTAATGTGCCAAACAAGTTCATGGGATCCTGAACACGCCATGATTTGTAATATTTAATAGTGTTTATCATCCATACAGGAAAAAAGAAACAGCACAAACCTTCTTGTATTTTGGCACCACCTTAGCCAAACTGCATGTTTTAAATGTGCACGCGATTTGATCAATCCGTAGAGGTTACATTTTTGGCAAAAACAAAAACATCTCTGTGTTTGTTAACAGTTTGGGAGGCTTGATTTGAACTGGCATCTATCATGTTTTATTATAGGAAGCAGATGTTATATTAAAACTTTCCCAGGCAAATTCTCCACTTCCAAGCCTCCAAGATCATAATTCTTTACTTTCCTGAAAGACTGCGCAAGATTATACAGCCTCTCTGCTTTATTTGTACTACTGACTTGGAAGTTGTTTATGTTGTATTCATAGCATTTTAATTTAATATACAGTATGCAGTGGCTGGAAGCACTATTTGTGGACTGAGTGTTTGAGAAGCTCTATTTGTTCAGCAGCCTGTGCTGTAGTTGCTGTTTCAGTGGAGCTTAAAATTGGTTGTTCGACAGCTGTTTTGTTTTTTTGTTCGCCTTCCAGACTAAAAAAAAACTAGCTCAGCAGAAATCCAGCTCAGATTCAGGCAGACACTTCTAGCTGATCTGTTGCAATTTACAGTACAATTAACATTTACATTAGGGTACTTTTTTCAAATAGTGTCTCCTATGATTATTTTAAAATATATAAAATAATTTTTAAAAATTGATTTTTCTTTATTATAAATTGGTTCTATTTGTTCACATTACTTAACTACATTAGTTAACAAGAACTAACAATAAAAATATTTTAAAGCCTTTATTAATCTTGTTAATTTTACACTGAAAACAAAAAGTAGAAACAATTTTAACTCAGAAATTGCTGTTGAATTTCACAAAAAACACAAAGCAGCAGCATTTAACACACTGAATTAAATGTAAAATTG
>NW_015506525.1:4463-30999 GCF_001515645.1 Sinocyclocheilus grahami
TTCTCCAAATCTGATGAAGAAACAAACTAATCTACTTATGGGATGGTCTGAGGATGAGCACACATTCAGCAAATTGTCATTTTGGGTTGTTAGATTAATAAATAATGTAATGAATTGCTCATTTTAACTTCCTTTTAGTCAATGTACAGTATTAACTAACAACTATTAACTAGCTAATGGGACTTTATTGTAAATTGTTACTTAAATAATGGGGTAGCAATCACCAAGAACATACAGGAACATTGAAAAATAGCCAAAAGAAAAGTTTGTGATTAGTGTAGCCGTATGTCCAAAAGTACTGATTATTTCACAGATGTAACTTGACAAACTTTGGCAAATCCAGTGTGTTTAGTTCTTCCTCAAAAGTGCTGATTGTATCCATCCTGTTACCTTGTAAACATGGCAGGAGGACTGATAAAAGACTTGTGTGGCCTTACACTCGTGTTAGTTGTGTGAGGCCAGCCAATCAGGTTAGAGCTTGCCAGACTGATTTGTCAATATCAGAGGGTCAGTAAATGGGCTCTGGGCAGTTCAACAGCAAACCGGCTGAGGCTGATGCTGTATGTGACAAGACAGACCAGGAACATGATGGTCAGGTCAGTTTTGGCCTTTTTGCCACAGGTTAACCACATGCATTTACTGTTTGGTTAAAGGCAAGTTCTAAACTAGTTGTTGCTGGAATGATCTGCTCTGACCGTACCTCGTTGAGCTCTATTGAGAGCATGTGTTAGCATGTGTGTGAGGTTGTTTGTTTGTGTATGCGTGTGAGACAGCGAGAGAGCAATGAGATCTGAAGCAAATTCTTTCCAAAAGACCTTTGTTTCATCCACATATATCTCTCTGTGGTGGCTAATGCCAGATGGACGTATGAAAACTGATCTTATTTATCTGCCCTTATTTGACAAGAGCATTTATGCAGCCTGTTGTGTTTGGCAGCTTTACGTTACATTCATATCAGGGACATCATTAAAGAAACTCTTGAGAAAAAATAAGTACACTTTAGCATACTTCTATAAAGAATAATCATTCTGTAAAATATATATATACTTAAGTGTGAACTGAATGTAACGTTTTTAGAAAACTAATTGCATATTAATAGGAATTAAAATAAATTTAATTATAGTTTCAATTTACATTAAATGCAGTTAGCTGAACTTTTGTGTTTTTGAGTCTATGAAGTAGCTAGGACTTAAGTGCAATGTAGTTTCATAATTACTTCTGTTGTGTTTGAAATATGGTTAAAGCGTACTGCTGAATGTATTCACATGCATTTATAATAAACGAAAATATACATTAATGCCATTTCTGTTGAAAATTGTATGTCATTCATTTAAATATATTTGTAATTGTAACTTTATTAATATTAATGAAGTACTTTACATGTGTTGGTATGGTAGTGAGCACATCAAATGATTTGAAAATATTATTGTAATGATTAAAAATATATAAAATGAAAAAAAATATTTTAATATATACTTTAAATAAAAGTTCAAATTTGCCATTATTACAAATAAGTGTGTTAAGAAACAGTTATGAAAGTGTCTCTATTTAAGTACTTAAGTTGTCTTTTACTTTATCAATATTATATTATCTGCAAGTACATTTATATAATTATATATATAAAATTTAATTTAGGTAATCATTTAAGTGATTTCACATGCAAGCTAATGGTGTAGTTGAGGAATTTTGTGGTAAATAGGTACAAAAGTACTTCATATCTCCCAAAACACAGCATTAATGTATAGATGAGAAGTAAACAAAAAAATGATATATTATTTGTATGATTAAAAATGTATATATTTTTCAGAATTACTCTTTCAATGTTTGGGGTCATATTGACCCCAAGGGCCTTAAGTGTAAACAGGAAACGAGGACCATTTGAGGGTTAAGCAAACTTTTTCACAAGGGATGGTTCACTAAAAAAAATGACAATTCTGTGATGATTTATTCACTGTAAAGTTGTTTTTATATTCTTATATATTCTATGTTCTTTCTATATTTGTTTGCCTATGTGTGTGTTAGAAGTGTAAATGTTATGTTCTGTTTTAGTTTAGTTTTCAAGGATTTCTAATTTGCTAACCTTTTGGTTCCTATTTCTTTTGTTCTCTGTTCCTGTTTGATCTTTAGTTGCTATGACAATTCATTCATTATCTCACACCTGTTTGCCATTGAGTTCGTTATCACTGTGTATTTAAGTTCCTCTTGTGTTGCAGTCTTTTGTCCGGTGTTCTTTGTGCATAGTGCACAGCTTTGTAGCTTGTTATTTGGATTACCGTCTTTTGTTTTCTTTCATAAACTGTGTTTTATTTGATCAGTTTTTGAATTCCCTTCATCATCTTTGACCCTAACGTTACAAGAAGTAAGCTAAACCTGTCTCTTGAAGTATTTACATATTTAATAACATTTACTACCAAACAAAACACTGAACAATTCTGTTTGGATAATATGTCATGCTTTTTTTGAGTGATACAACCAAGGACTGCATTTCCCAAAAGCATCGTAAGCCTAAGTAGATCATAGATCCATTGCCACCAATGGTCTCTATGATCAACATCTCTCACAGTGCTTTTGAGAAACGCAGCCCAGGTTCTTGTTTCAGTTTAAGTCTGTGGGATTCTATTTGTCCATTTTATAATCTGCAAGGGCAAAATCATAATTTTGATTGCTTAGTAAACTCTTGCAAGATGAGTTACAGCAGCATGTTTGGCACTTAGGTTAAAGCATTCCTTCAAATGTCTAACCCTTATTTTGAGCAATATTAGTCATGCTTGCTGTACCATGAATAATGAAACATTTAAAGTCAAATTTAACTTTCCAGCAGCTTCAAGTGCAATATATTTCCTGGCAAATCAAAACATGCAAATAAAACTAGTTAATCTTGAATAGATCTTTTCATACGGATGTTTGCTGAGCTCACAGTCTATAAAATCAGTCATCCGGCAAACGAGTAGCGGAGGTTGAATGCATTTCCAGCTTCAAACATTCAGAACATGAAGGAAAACCTCAAAATCAGACCAGCACAACCTCAGGTGAAGGAGCTTGCAGGAGTTTCCCAGAGGAAAAGTCAAGCTGTTTTATTAGCTGCTGAATGGAGGGATGTGACTGACAGTACGGTCATGACTTGTGCGCTTTAATATTTTGTTCATCGCATCTGAAATCACGTCTCTGGCATCTTCAGTTTTCTTATAAATTGTGCCTGGATCAACATGAGAGATGTTTACAGTGCATGGGAGTGATTATACATAAACATATCACTTAGTCTGAACTTGACATTAGCACTTCAAGCACAGAGAACAAATCTAATTTCAGAACGAGAGCTTCTTGGCTTCTGTGTCTGCTTTTGCTTATATTAAAATGGTATTACAGATGGACGGTTCGACCCCAAAGATTAAAATAATATAATATTCTGTATTTTCTTTACTTTGATAACCAAAGAATATTGTCTTAATCTGTTCGCCTATGTGTGTGTTTTGGGGTCAGTAAGATTTATATATTCATGCATGCATGCATTCATTGTTTGTTTGCTTATTTGTTTGTTTGAAAGAAATTAACAAGGACACCTTAAATTGGTCAAAAGTGACAGTAAGGAAATGTAAAATGTTCTTTAGAACTTTCTATTCATCAAATAATCCTGAAAAATAAAATGTATCACGATTTCTACAAAATTCAAAAGCAGCACAACTGTTTTCAGCATTGATAATAATCAGAAATGTTTCTCGAGCAGCAAATCAGCATATTAGAATGATTTCTGAAGATCACGTGACACTGAAGACTGGAGGAATGATGCTGAAAATACAGCTGCGCATCACAGAAATACATTACAGCTTAACAGATATTCACATAGAAAACAGCTATTTTACATTGTAATAATATTTCACAATTTTACAGTATTTGCTGTATTTTTAATCAAATAAATGCAGCCTTGGTGAGCAGAAGAGACTTCTTTCAGAAACATTAAAACATTTAACTTTTAAATGGCAGTGTCAATATGAATGTATTTTGCATTTTTAATTAAATGTAATTAATTGTATTTCAGTGTGTTATTTTTGTATATCAAGTTGAGAAATGTTGCCTTGCAACTAGTTGAAATAAAATGTATTTATTTATTTTTTAAGATGATTTTTATGATTATTTTCTTTAAAGTAACATTTTTATGGTTTTAGCTTTAACTATAATAACACTGGAACTACAACATGCAAACAACAAACATTTTCGTGGCTTAATGTGAGAAATATATACTATATGTGTCAGCTCATGGAGCTCTAGAAAAAGGTCTGGCAGGAAAAAGTGAGAAGATGCTCAAAACATCACAGACGTTTCGTTTATAGCTGGTTTGTATGTCAGTTTTATCAGTGAGGCTCAGAGAAACATGCTTACAATTTGATTTATACACCAAAAGCCATTTTTTGGCACGTAGTATATGTGAAGTGTTCATGATCATGTGTGGTCTGTCTAAAACTTGTAATAACAAACCTTGAAGACATAAAACTTTACACATCTCTGAGTGACACTTAGACTCTTCTGTTCTCAGGGGGAAAACAGTGAGAAAAGCTCAAAAACAATCAAGAAGGCTTGAATTAGACTCTTTTGTATGGATTTATGTGTGAGAGCACTTACCCATGAACGGCACACAGCTACATGTATCTGCCTGTCCTAAAAACAACCAATCACTCAGGCCAAGTATTTACATCAGTGCTGTGAATCAAATGCTTGGATCAAGCCTCTCATGCTGGATACAGAAGGGGTGCAGTCAGGGATCCGAAGGAAAATGGTAACACTTTATTTCGATAGTCCACTTTAGACATTCTATTAATAGTAAGTAACTTTGCAACTACATGTCAACTAGCAGTTAGTAGAGTATTAGTAGACTGGTTGCTTAATATCTTCTAACACTTTCTTTGTCAACTTATTCTACTAACCCTAAACCTACCCTAAGTCTACTCTGAGAGTTAGTAGACATGTAGTTGCAAATTAATGAGAATTAGTTAACATGTAGTTGACATGTAGTTACAAAGTTACTTATAGTTAATAGAATGTCTAAAGTGGACTATCGAAATAAAGTGTAAACAGGAAAATACTTGCAGAGCCTGAGGTGTTTCAGCCAGCTGCTTCAACACAATAGCAGCGCTATAAGGATGAGAAAAGAGTTTTTTCCCCTACAGGACTGTAGAGAACTATGCTATCTGACATGTAGAGACAGGGATGATTCTGTTTCTGGTGGAGCAACTGATTTCTGAATAGATGAGTGTGCTGTTGACATTAAGGAAAAACCCTTCTTGCTGAATGTAGTCCAAAGTCTAATTTGAGCCTTAATTCTTTGGGACTCAGACCGGAGATGCTCTGAATAACAGATTTGTCCTTTTGCCTGCTAAACGAAACTACAACAGCATCTTTCTCAAGAAATAGTGCCATTTATGTGCTGCAGTTTACTAAAGTAATAATAAACAGGACACTAAACATAGTCACATTATTTGATAGATTTCATGCTATATATATTGCTGTATTTGTAGATTATTATTGTTGCTGCTGCAAAGCAAGTACAGGAACTTGCTACTGCCAATACATAAGCCGATATGATGCTGTGAGTATTTAAGACATACTGCTGCTGCACAAATAGCATATAAAATAACCTGTAGCAGATCTATACAGGCCCTGGTGAAAAAAGTACACTTCCATAATGTACTTAAAGTGCTCTATTTTCGCGCACTAATTTTGTACTTAATATAACAACAAGATAATCTTGAGAACATCTAAGTGTACTCAACTGTGCTATTTTGAGACACCATGAATATGAACTAAAAAGTGCTAAAAATGTATTTAAAAATGTATTTAGGTACCACTTGAACCCATCTTTCATACAAATGTGAATGTTTTTTTTCTAACCAGTCCGACGAATATTTTCAGTTTCGCAAAGCGAAAACACGGGCCGTCCAATAAGATTTGAGCTAGGATCACGTGACCGGAGCAGCTGCTGTTGCATAAAAGGGTGAGAGTGGTGCCGCTGTTTCAAAAACCAGTGTAAACAAACACAGAAGAAGAGTATCCCGGATAAGAGAGTGGATGCTGGGTTCTTGTTATCGTTGGTATTTGAGAACAGATTTATTCTCACGTTCTTTATAAAGAGTACATTTCTAACATTATGTGATTTGTAGAGCACCGTCCAATAAAGGATGTTTATGACAAATATTAGTAGTGTAGCGTTCTTAAACATACAAAGAGTGCATGTGTCTGCTTATTATAGAAGCAAAATCAACTATAGATCACAATTGGAAGTTATTAAGCATAATGATGGTTTAAAGTGGGTAAGCAAGTACATTAATAATTACATACATTTTCAAGTGTAGCTTGATGCTTCTGTCTTTTTTCACCGGGTCTTTAAGCATGATTGGAACACACAGGCTAAAGTAACTCATTACTTTTATAAAACGTAAATATAATAAACACACACACACACACACACACATACTGGTTACCATGTTTTACGGGGACATTCCATAGATGTAATGTTTTTATACTTACCCTTACCCTAACCCTACACCAAAACCCACCCCTCGCACAAAACTTTCTGCTATTTTAGATTTTCAAAACACTCAATTCTGTTTGATTTATAAGCTTGTTTGCTCATGTTGACTAAATAAAATGTCCATACAAAGTCAAAATTTACTGGTATTACTATACTTGAGGGGACATTTGGTCTTCATAATGTTGGGAATACCAGGACACACACACACACACACTAATATTGAATGGTTGTACGGTTAAAATGTTTTACCAATGAATTAAGTCATATCTGACAATGATGCCTAATGTGTTCATGCAGTCTTTAACTATAACCTCAAATCAGAAAAGTTGGGACAGCATACTGAATTAAAATTAAAACTGAAAACAATCATGTGTAAATTTCCTTTGATGTGGATTACACTGAAAACAATATAACAGCACATTATTTAATGTTTTTACCTTATTTTTTCCCCTCAAAATAAACATGTATATCAAATTGACTCTTGCAACACATTTTTAAAAAGGTTGGGACAGTGAAACAATAACCACTGTAATATTGCCTTTTTTCACAACAGTTTAGGTACTGAGAACACCAAGTGATGAAGTGTTTCAGGTGGAATTTTATCCCATTCTTCCTGTAAACAAGTCTTAATGTGTGCAAAGGTATGAGGTCTTCATTGTTGCATCTTGCATTTCAAAATGCGCACACATTTCCTTATTGGGGACAGGTCAGGACTGCGGGCAGGCCAGTCCAGCAACCATACCCTCTTCTTCCTCAGCCAGGCCTTTGTAGTGTGAACAGAATGCAGCTTTGCATTATAATGTTGAAATATGCATGGTCATCCAGAGGCGCTGTCTAGAAGGCAACATATGTTGCTCTAAAATCTGTAAGTACTTTTCTGCGTTAATGGTGCCATCACAGAAGTGCAAGTTACACTTGCCAAGAGCACTGACTCAACACCATATCAAGACAGACCCTGGTTTCTGGGGGGTATTCCAGAAAGCAGGTTATGGGACATACCTGGGCATCTTTAAGGGTAAGCAAGCAGATAAACTCAGCTTTCAGTTCCAAAAACAGAGGTAACTTTCAGGGTATGTAAGTAAGTCGCCATAGCAACTAATTCTCTGAACATAACCTGCTCCGGAGCAGGTTCTGTTCCAGGGTTAGTTTACTTAAGCGTGTACATGACCTATTGACGAGACGCCAGTGGGCGTGACAGATTGCACACAATATTATATATTCTAGTTGTATGATATGTTAATTATAAAGCACTATTATAAGTAATATATAAGGTAATACATTATTCTAATATGCTTATTGTATTTATTATATTCTCATATACAATAGTTATCTATATACATTAATTAACACTATTATAAGTTATATTGCAACGTAATGTTTATTTTGTTCTAATATATTTATTATATTTTTTTGTCATATCACACATCATGACATGGACCTGCATTTTCTATAATGTTTTTCTAAAAATACGTATGTTATAAGTCGTATGACATATTGCAGATGAGCAAACACTAGAAAATATGTCTTGCAGATGTAAATGCAGACTCAAATAGACATCTCTGTGATGTACGTGTGCTATCAGGGATGATCCCTCAGAAATTCTCATTTGCAGCATTTATTCAAAATAGAGATGTTTTCTATGCATATAAAACTTTACTATCACTTTTTATCAATTTAACAAATCCTGAATAAAAACTAATTTCTTTCCAATAAATAAATACTGACCTCAGGCTTTTGAACAGTAGTGTATTTTAAAAGTTATATTTTAAATAAATGCTGCTCTTTTTTTAACTTTTTATTCTTCAAAGAATCCTGAAAAAAAGTATCACAGGTTATAAAAAAATATTAACTGTTTCCAGCATTGATAATAAATTAGCATTTTGGAATGATTTCTGAAGGATCATGTGACACTGGAGACTGCAGTAATGATGCTTAAAATTCAACTTTGCATCACAGAAATAAAATATATTTTAAAGTATATTAAAATGCTGATCAAATAAATGCAGGCTTGATGACTATAAGTGGCTTTTTGCAAAAACACAAAATAGTAATGTGTCCAAACTTTTGACCCTGGTTGCCATAGACTTCCAGCGCGGAAGAAGAAGAAGAAGGAATAATAAAAAGAAATACAATAGGTGCCCAAGCACCGAAGGTTAGTTTACTTCTTATTCTTCTTCTTCTTTCTTCTTTCTTCTTCTTCTTCTTCTTCTACTTCATCATCTCTATTTTGAATAAATGCTGATAAAATTTACGTGACCACTTTTATTCACGCAAAATACCATGGTACATGTAACATAATGCTGGAATTCCTACCATGATATTTACATGGTTCATGTCCAAAACACTGTGGTAATACCATGGTATTTTTGTATGGGACATGTACAATGTGAAGTGTTAAGAGTATAGGTGTATCTGTTTTGAAGTAATACAAATTTGGCCCCTGCATCCCAACCACCCACCCACCTTGCAGGTGGCACCCTAGATCGTATCTGCAGGTTTTTATAGCTGTGTTTTAAAAGAAAACTCGCCTACAGTCTTTAAACTTCACCTTACACTCCACACTTCATTCCAGCGATTCCAGCTTCTCAGGGTCGCCTGGGGGTTCTGAAAGCTAAACCCAGCCGGCTCTGACCTAAATTGGATCTAAATCTATTTGGACCCACTATAACCACAGGGTGTGCATGTGAAATGAGGTACCATGTATCCAGCGCTCATGAAGAGATGCTCCATATGTACAGTCAGTATCACTGACAAGCATCCTGTTGAAGCCTTACAAATATTAGTGATGTCAGCTACAGTCTCATACAGTGGTGGAAAACTCTCTCTGAGGGAATAATTTCTGAAGGATCATGTGACACTGGAGACTGCAGTAATGATGCTTAAAATTCAACTTTGCATCACAGAAATAAAATATATTTTAAAGTATATTAAAATGCTGATCAAATAAATGCAGGCTTGATGACTATAAGTGGCTTTTTGCAAAAACACAAAATAGTAATGTGTCCAAACTTTTGACCCTGGTTGCCATAGACTTCCAGCGCGGAAGAAGAAGAAGAAGGAATAATAAAAAGAAATACAATAGGTGCCCAAGCACCGAAGGTTAGTTTACTTCTTATTCTTCTTCTTCTTTCTTCTTTCTTCTTCTTCTTCTTCTTCTACTTCATCATCTCTATTTTGAATAAATGCTGATAAAATTTACGTGACCACTTTTATTCACGCAAAATACCATGGTACATGTAACATAATGCTGGAATTCCTACCATGATATTTACATGGTTCATGTCCAAAACACTGTGGTAATACCATGGTATTTTTGTATGGGACATGTACAATGTGAAGTGTTAAGAGTATAGGTGTATCTGTTTTGAAGTAATACAAATTTGGCCCCTGCATCCCAACCACCCACCCACCTTGCAGGTGGCACCCTAGATCGTATCTGCAGGTTTTTATAGCTGTGTTTTAAAAGAAAACTCGCCTACAGTCTTTAAACTTCACCTTACACTCCACACTTCATTCCAGCGATTCCAGCTTCTCAGGGTCGCCTGGGGGTTCTGAAAGCTAAACCCAGCCGGCTCTGACCTAAATTGTATCTAAATCTATTTGGACCCACTATAACCACAGGGTGTGCATGTGAAATGAGGTACCATGTATCCAGCGCTCATGAAGAGATGCTCCATATGTACAGTCAGTATCACTGACAAGCATCCTGTTGAAGCCTTACAAATATTAGTGATGTCAGCTACAGTCTCATACAGTGGTGGAAAACTCTCTCTGAGTGTCTCTTCACTCCAATGCAAGTCAGGTGAAGGTCCATAACTGACTCAAAGTGGTCAGGACACTCGCACTCTGTTGACATATGAGTGATGATTAATCGAAAATGTGGATGCCTTTCTCAGGAAGAAGCTCCGTGTCTGTGCTCCATAGTTGCAATTATTTGAGTGCATTTGGTTGAACTTCTCAAGATTTACACCTCAAGATTTGTGATTAGCAAATTCAGACCTCTTTGAGAACTGGTTTGACATATTCAAAATTGACAAAACCTGGAAATTAGTTGCATTTTAGCACTTCTGGTTCTATCGTCTCAAAGTCAATAGTTTTTTTTATTTTTATGGATTTTTACTTGTCATGAAAAAGGTGGTTGGTAACAGATGTGTACATAGGACAACAGAGATTGTCGGGGACACTAGACATAATCAGACTGAACAGGTAAACACATACTCGCTAGAACAGGGGTCACCAACCCCTGGGTTGCGACCGAGTACCGAGCCGTGGAAGAGTTCCTAACGGGGTGCAAGAATGCAAAATGATTCTGGGCCATATGCGATCCCACTGTATTATTTATTGTGCGTTTTCCCTTTAAGAGCCAATATCCAAATTTACATGGTGTCCATGGTTATACACGGTATTCCGCCCTTCATGATGTCATGATGTTCCAAATGTATAACGTTCCGAAACTTATACAAACCCAGAAAGAATGTATTTGGCACAGAAATACTCTGTCATACATCCAACTCATTTTCTGAAGCTTTGGCCATGTTTAGCATGATAATCCAACTCTTTAACAGTGTAAATAACTCAGAATGCATGAAATAGCATTAGACCCCCCCCCCCTTTAATCAAAGGAGACATATGTGTGTATCTTTAGAGAAGCAGTGTGGAAAGTCGCTTCTGGGACACTTCTGGGTAACACCTTAGAATAGGGAACACATATTCACTATTAACTAAGAGATTTCCCTGAACAAACTCCTAATTTGCTGCTTATTAATAGTTAGTAAGGTAGTTGTTAAGTTTAGGTATGGGGTGGATTAAGGGGTCTAAAATACGGTCATGCAGAATAAGTCATTAATATGTGCTTTATAAGTACTAATAAACAGTCAATATGCTAGTAATATGCATGCTAATAAGACACTAATTAATAGCTCAAATCTGGTCCTTAAAATAGAGTGCTACCCACTTCTGAAATGTGCCACGGCACGGCTGGTATAAACACAAATATTGATTAGAGTGGCCGCGATCAGCTCCGGTGGCCGTGTTGGAGCTGTGATGTGCTGCAGACGTGTGTAGTGTAAATAAGGGGTTATCCAAGCATTAATGGAAAGGAAAGGCCCTTATACTTGAGAGTGGCCATGTATGAGGTGTTTCTTGGAAGTTATTGTACATTAAAGAATGATCAGAACAAACTCCTAATTTGCTGCTTATTAATAGTTAGTAAGGTAGTTGTTAAGTTTAGGTATGGGGTGGATTAAGGGGTCTAAAATACGGTCATGCAGAATAAGTCATTAATATGTGCTTTATAAGTACTAATAAACAGTCAATATGCTAGTAATATGCATGCTAATAAGACACTAATTAATAGCTCAAATCTGGTCCTTAAAATAGAGTGCTACCCACTTCTGAAATGTGCCACGGCACGGCTGGTATAAACACAAATATTGATTAGAGTGGCCGCGATCAGCTCCGGTGGCCGTGTTGGAGCTGTGATGTGCTGCAGACGTGTGTAGTGTAAATAAGGGGTTATCCAAGCATTAATGGAAAGGAAAGGCCCTTATACTTGAGAGTGGCCATGTATGAGGTGTTTCTTGGAAGTTATTGTACATTAAAGAATGATCATGTGACTTTTATGTACGCCATGTTTCCATTGCAGTTTTGCGAAATATTCCTTTTTCGAATTGCCTCAAAAAACCACCTCATGCGAGCATAAAAACATTTTTGCAATATATGGGAGTTTTTGTGAAATTGATGTGTTACCATTTGTTGTATGCAGCTGCTGTCACACCAAAAGCCAATGGAACAATCCTATTGGATTTTTGTTGAGGAAACCAGGATGATGTGAACTTATTGGCTGGCCTACAAAATTACATCACAACTGCAGCACTCTATACACTCTTTACAGTTTATTTTATATATAAAAAACTCCACAGAAACACCCATGTTAGCATGCAACTGTTTGTGTTTAGATAAACTTAATTAGCAGTGAAGTTGTCGATATTATAGCACATGTGAGATATGATTTAATATGCCAGCAGTAGTTTCCAAAGGTTTTATGGCAGTCAGATTCTTGATGCTGGACTAACTTTTCTCAAGAAGAGTGTGAGCGTTCAGACTTTAAATAACAGTGAATAAAGACTGACAGGAGACAATTGCATTCATGTGCAGATGTGCCTCAGATCACCAATATGTCATCTCTCTTCCCTGGCGTATGGAGCTTTTTCCCCTTTGGCCAACTTTTCCCAATGCAGCAGCTTTAAATTCCATGATGTTATTAACTTTTGAGAGTAACAAAATAGTGTTTTTAATTAGTTTTAAGAGCTCTGAGAACATAGCCGCATGCTGTAATCTAGTCACATTCCTGCTCTGTTGATCTTTGGTTTTGTTTTCGAGGTACTGGGCCAGAAAGATCTTTGGGCGCAATAGCGCAGATATCAACAATTTCCATATTGCTTTTATGCAACTGTTATATGCCAATGTAAAATGCCAGAATGATGTTTTCTTATGAGAGTGTTTACTGAGGTGAGGAGCTGATGGATTTGAAATCAAACATAGCTCAACTCAATCATCAAACTCAATTGTCCTTGAACAACAGTGCGACAGAAGTGAAGGTGGGCACCTAATAAGAGGGATAATTCCTTCCCTTTGTCTTGCTGTACTTCTGGTGCTTCAATCCCAACCATCACAGCTATGATGCAGCATTTCTCCTGAGAAATACCCGTGCCCCTCACTCTCTGCCCAATAATATTATTAAAAATATATGTTTGTCAAATAATTAATCAAAAAGCCCCCAAAATGTCTAACTCAGAAATTAAAGTTCTGTCTTTGTCTACTCACCCTCTGTTTCTTCTGTGCGACAGAGAAGGAGAATTTGTGGCAAATCCTAAAATAGCTGTGGAATTCACTACCACCTGATTTCAGAAATGCCGACTCTCTATCTCTTTTTAAATCCAGACTCAAGTCTCACTTGTTTAAGATTGCATACCTCACCTAAATGTGATTTGTCCAGTCCTACTTTACTCTGTTTTAGTCTTTTGTATATGGTATTTCTTGTTTGTTTTCTATTGTCTTATTCGTGAATTTATTGTGCGGTGTCCTTGAGTGTTGAGAAAGGCGCCTGTAAATAAAATGTATTATTATTCAAATGTATTATTTCATACAACAACAGTTTATAGTGACCTCATCTGACAAACAAAGCCAAAAATGTGTGCTAACTTAGCCATTACAAAACCTTTCTGCTGAGCTTCAGTTCACACTTCACAGAATGATACCTTGGAATTCTCCTGAACAATTTTATCGTATGATACAGATTTCATAGTTTCATCAATGTCATCAAGCTCTCCTGATCCAGAGGGAACTATTAGACTGTCACCATTAGACTGTGATTTGCATTCAGTAATACGAACCTTATGCCGACTGTAGTGTTTGCTTAATATTTTTCATTTCAACCAGACTCATCCATCCACAAAACATTCTGTAATGACATGTGGTTGAGTAAATAACGAGAAATGTATGTCTTGGGTGATCTATCCCTTTTCTTTCATTTTACATTACATAAGTTAGTCCTAATAATGTTTATCTGATTTACTGAGATGGGAGTTTTCTACATTTTTTAATGTTTATTTTAACATTAGAAGTCATGGGGAAAATGTCAATATTTTAGTACTGAGTGGTTCTTTGAGGAAACTTATGGATTGTTGGGGTTCAGTAGTTTGGGTTAAAAAAGAAGGACTTCACAGAAGCCATATATGGATCTATTTGACATTAATTTTATAGAAAAATGCAGATGCCGGATCTTCTGTCTGTTCTGGTTAAGTAAACTAAGGGATGCTGCTGTGTGTAATTTTGCAGCTGTACTCACATTTATTTGTATACAGAAGTGACAAATGGGCTAATCCAGAATTACCCTGCTCTTCCTAATATGGTTTTCATAGTGCATACAGTATGTTGCACATTTCCCAATTTCCATCACTGTTGGGGGGAATGCATTACAAGCAACGCGAGTTACGTAATCAGATTACTTTTTTCAAGTAACTAGTAAAGTAATGCATTACTTTTTAATTAATAATAAAATATCTGAGTTACTTTTTCAAATAATTTAATGACTCTAAAAATGAGTTGTAGTCTGTAAATAAAAAGCAATAGCATTTTATTTACATCTTAAATTCACATGTACAAATTTCAATTTAGTATTTATTTATTGGTTTATAAACGTCATTGTTTTTTTTGTTTTTTGTATGCCATGTTTTGCATGTGACATAAGCTTTGAGGCATCTAGCATGTCATTTGTAAATTCAGACCAGCATCTAAAACCGCATTCATGCGTCTAAGTATTGAAGGAGACTCATCGGGAATTCTGTGCATTCATACTAATGTTTCATGGCATTTCTGATACCAGAGCTCTGCCTCGACTGTCTCATGTAATCTTGAGGTCATCTCAAACAGACAAAGCATTCCCTGAGCTTCACACACACTGTGCTCACGGGCATTTCACACTGCGATAAACAAACTTCACTCAGAGGCAAAGCTTTGACGTCAACTGTTGTATCAATCCTCTGCTTCTTAGTGACACACGCGGACCTTTGATAAAAAGAGGAAAACAAAACTATCACTGGGATTTTATCATGAAAGGACTGCTGGAGGTTACTATAGAGACACAGCATACCTTGCTGGGTAAGCTTCATTAGAGATAAGCACGAGGAGGAAAGTAGCCCATGTAAAGGTGTCACGCACATTAATAGCCCTTATTTGATAATGATCCTTTTAGTGTCATAGTAACAGCTTGGGCTGAATAAATAGCTTATGAAAACAGTATCTATATTTTTCTCACCTATTTTATGTTTTAGATAAGAAGCCATATATGGATCTATTTGACATTAATTTTATAGAAAAATGCAGATGCCGGATCTTCTGTCTGTTCTGGTTAAGTAAACTAAGGGATGCTGCTGTGTGTAATTTTGCAGCTGTACTCACATTTATTTGTATACAGAAGTGACAAATGGGCTAATCCAGAATTACCCTGCTCTTCCTAATATGGTTTTCATAGTGCATACAGTATGTTGCACATTTCCCAATTTCCATCACTGTTGGGGGGAATGCATTACAAGCAACGCGAGTTACGTAATCAGATTACTTTTTTCAAGTAACTAGTAAAGTAATGCATTACTTTTTAATTAATAATAAAATATCTGAGTTACTTTTTCAAATAATTTAATGACTCTAAAAATGAGTTGTAGTCTGTAAATAAAAAGCAATAGCATTTTATTTACATCTTAAATTCACATGTACAAATTTCAATTTAGTATTTATTTATTGGTTTATAAACGTCATTGTTTTTTTTGTTTTTTGTATGCCATGTTTTGCATGTGACATAAGCTTTGAGGCATCTAGCATGTCATTTGTAAATTCAGACCAGCATCTAAAACCGCATTCATGCGTCTAAGTATTGAAGGAGACTCATCGGGAATTCTGTGCATTCATACTAATGTTTCATGGCATTTCTGATACCAGAGCTCTGCCTCGACTGTCTCATGTAATCTTGAGGTCATCTCAAACAGACAAAGCATTCCCTGAGCTTCACACACACTGTGCTCACGGGCATTTCACACTGCGATAAACAAACTTCACTCAGAGGCAAAGCTTTGACGTCAACTGTTGTATCAATCCTCTGCTTCTTAGTGACACACGCGGACCTTTGATAAAAAGAGGAAAACAAAACTATCACTGGGATTTTATCATGAAAGGACTGCTGGAGGTTACTATAGAGACACAGCATACCTTGCTGGGTAAGCTTCATTAGAGATAAGCACGAGGAGGAAAGTAGCCCATGTAAAGGTGTCACGCACATTAATAGCCCTTATTTGATAATGATCCTTTTAGTGTCATAGTAACAGCTTGGGCTGAATAAATAGCTTATGAAAACAGTATCTATATTTTTCTCACCTATTTTATGTTTTAGATAAAGATGAACATGCACACGGATCCAGCACTCGCTACAGGTGATGTGATCCGTATCATGTGAAGACACATTTGATGATTGATTAAACACAGGAAAAGGTCAAAGTCATCATTGGGCCATTGGTTGACTTATGGACAAACCATGATATAACCACAGTCCACTGGACTAGTAAACAAAGATGCCAGTATGTTAGGGTGACCATACATGCCATTTTCCCAGGACGCGTCCTGGCCAGGATTTCTATATTGCCTAAAATATCTAGGTTTTGGCTTTGTTTGCGTGTGCAGACCGATCGGTGTATGACCTCGAGGGACCTTCTATGAGTTTGTGGAGCTCGCTCTCCAACCCAGTGAATCCTCCTTCACTGTGGGGGAGGTGGAGGAGGATTCCAACATGGCCCCTGCAGAACCCCCTGCCCCTTTGGTCTGATCTAGGTACCCCCGGACCGTGATTTCCACCGAGAGGAAACGACCACCAGAGCGAGCCTTTAGCATGCTGAAAACACGCTGGTGCTCTATTTTCTTCAAGGCCTTAGAGGTGAGCCCTGCCTTCATGACTGAGGTTGTTGCATGCTGCGCTGTGCTTCACAATCTCGCTCTTCTCAATGGGGAAATCGTTGAGCCAGAGGATGAGGAAGACTATGATGATGATGCCCCCTGAACCACACAACCTTGAAGCAAGAGATGGAGAACATGTGTGGAACAATCAAGCTGCCACTGTATCTGCTCCACACATTTGTGTGCCTGCTTTCCATGAGCATCACTAGGTTAAAATGTTTTACAATTCGTGACCCACAATTCACGTGTGGGTGTTTTTGTACGTTACACCACTCATATTCACACAATATTCATCACTTTATAAATATTTAAAGTAATTAATGAATGTTATCATTATCTCAAAGTATCACCAAATATATACATATAATTGTATTTTTAAATATATGTTTGTTCTTGCACAAATCAAAATGTGTAATTGATTGGAAGATGCTTTTCTCTCATCACTTATTATGCTTATTTTTTTGCAATTATTTCAAGGAGGTAAAGGGATCTTCAGTGCTCGCACCAGGCTGCTGACTTTTCAGATCCTACACAAATGCACAAACATAAAACAAAAGCAGTCATTTTTATATTAGAAGTAACAAAATGATCTTACTTCATATGTTGTTTAACGTTTAACGTTTTCCATTTTTTTCCCAAAATGCTGCTGTCACATTGCCTTGCAGGTCCTGCTCCACCACAAAAGCCCTGCAGCAAACACACAGAAATCAAGAATCAGAAAAGGTTAGGGTTAGGTGTGCTCAAAACTACATTTACATGTTGAGGTAGTCCACTCACTTTTTATCCAACACAAATGTTCCTCAATTTTTCAACAGCACTAATGGACAAATACAAAAGATAACCTATGTTTATTTACTTTATATAAATTTGTTTATGTACATTACTTACATTCATCTAATGTAAGCAGTGTTGACAACAGTGAATTCTACTACATGTCTATTAAATGTGCTTATCTGCAATTCTTATTTTCCCGTCAGATGTTAAATAAGTGTCTTTGAGTTGTATATGGTTTAGAATGTATGTACATGTACTTTGGAGACGTACGTGTGCTTACTGGAGCTCCCCTGTTAGCTATATAATAAAACTAATATATAATAATATATAAATCACCCATGAGCATCACTAGGTTAAAATGTTTTACAATTCGTGACCCACAATTCACGTGTGGGTGTTTTTGTACGTTACACCACTCATATTCACACAATATTCATCACTTTATAAATATTTAAAGTAATTAATGAATGTTATCATTATCTCAAAGTATCACCAAATATATACATATAATTGTATTTTTAAATATATGTTTGTTCTTGCACAAATCAAAATGTGTAATTGATTGGAAGATGCTTTTCTCTCATCACTTATTATGCTTATTTTTTTGCAATTATTTCAAGGAGGTAAAGGGATCTTCAGTGCTCGCACCAGGCTGCTGACTTTTCAGATCCTACACAAATGCACAAACATAAAGCAAAAGCAGTCATTTTTATATTAGAAGTAACAAAATGATCTTACTTCATATGTTGTTTAACGTTTAACGTTTTCCATTTTTTTTCCCAAAATGCTGCTGTCACATTGCCTTGCAGGTCCTGCTCCACCACAAAAGCCCTGCAGCAAACACACAGAAATCAAGAATCAGAAAAGGTTAGGGTTAGGTGTGCTCAAAACTACATTTACATGTTGAGGTAGTCCACTCACTTTTTATCCAACACAAATGTTCCTCAATTTTTCAACAGCACTAATGGACAAATACAAAAGATAACCTATGTTTATTTACTTTATATAAATTTGTTTATGTACATTACTTACATTCATCTAATGTAAGCAGTGTTGACAACAGTGAATTCTACTACATGTCTATTAAATGTGCTTATCTGCAATTCTTATTTTCCCGTCAGATGTTAAATAAGTGTCTTTGAGTTGTATATGGTTTAGAATGTATGTACATGTACTTTGGAGACGTACGTGTGCTTACTGGAGCTCCCCTGTTAGCTATATAATAAAACTAATATATAATAATATATAAATCACAAATATACTACACTGTCTAGCGTCTTTACACCTTCAACAATTCAACAGTTTGCTCTACGGTAGTTCAACAAATGTTTGAACACTTCAGAATCTGGACTGAAGCAGTAGGACATCCAGGGATTTCGCGCCTGCTCCTCTCTTCATGTATTGTTTTCTCTTACTATATAGTCGGCAAGTAGGCATATTCGAATGCAACATATGTATACACATGTCCGAATCTCATTAGAATTAGTACGCCATGCAGGTAATTCTCGCCTACACTTTTTTGAGTACTAAGGATTCAGACATACTTATTTGTTTGCCTTCTGCTTTTTGCCTACTATATAGTAGGGAAGTATGCAGCCTCAGTGTTTTTTTTAACAAATTTTATTGAATGAACGAGTCAATGATTCACTGTTTTTAAAAAACAACAAAAAACAGCTGAGTTGAACGATTTAGTGGCTCACTCATAAATTGACTTGTTTCGTTCCTAAATGAATCAGTCTTTTGAACAAATCAGTTAAGTGAATGATTTAAGTGATGACTCACTCTTAACAGTTGAGTGAATGATTCAGTAACTCATAGTCACTTATCATGTCTCATTCTTGAAGTCACTCACTGTGTTTCTAAATTATTCTGATTCAGTGTTTTTTAACAAATTGGCTGAGTCAATGAGTCACCTTTAAAAACAGTCACTTGTCACCACTGTGTTACTGGTATGTAGTAATGTAACCTACATAAAGAGTCAAAGAAAAGTCCAAAACTTCACCTCATAATGTTTCATCAGAAAGTCTCAACTCACTTTCTGGTGATGTATTTTGTTGCGCTTAAATTCTGTCCCTGCAAACTCACGTCCGTCTGCATACTTGAGTTCCTTTTGATGCTGATTAAAAATAAAAAAAAAGATAAATAATTTTAATAAATTTTAAATTTAATTTAAATTTTAATCTAATTAAAAAAAAAAACCTATTGGCAGATACAGACAACATAATTGTGATTTATTTCATTTTCATCTGCCACCTGGTGAGAAATGCAACTAACCTTCATGTAACACCTTATTATAATGTTTGCACTTTGAACAGGATGCTTCATCAGTGATGTAATGAAAGAAAAAGACAATAAAAGACACAAAAGACCATCGTCATATAAACAACAGTCTCCCTCCTTTAGCTGAGAAAAGAACAAACACAAGTCCCTTTTGCAGGCAGCCAGAGACATCCAAATGTTTTCAAATGCAGGACTTGCCATGTGTGATTCAGCAGCCTTAATGTCCAACTTTAACCAATATGAATTAGGATTAACAACAAACACATTCCGACTAGATGTAGACAATCGATAAGGATAGTTTATTGAGTTTACTGAGTGCATATTGCTTCAGTTTAGATTGATCCGATTCCCAGATTTTCGCTCATTGCTCTCCCTGTATATTTATTTCTCTCTCAGCGGATGAAGTGGTACTAGATGTGTTTAAGGAGCTTCCAGGAAAGAATATTCTTTTCATTTCACTCACTTGCCGGATACAGTTGTTAAGAACTAAGTAGATGTAATTCCATTATGTAATGACGCTGCTAGATTCTTACTGAGAGCATAAAACATATCTAAGTACAGGTCTTGTTTTTGTTTTTTTTAGCAATCCAGCATAAGCTATTTTCTACTGCTTTTCATCTGGGCTTTTATTGTTTTTCCTCATTTGAACAACTTTTTGCCTATGCTGAAAACTTACCAAATATTGAATGCAAGAAGGGTCTGTGGTTAATTGCATTTTGTGTAATTTTGGGATGAATGGTTGCCAGGCAACTGTAGTAAAATATGAAATATATTATTTAAAACACCAGCCTCACTACACCATTTGAGCTAAAGAGTGAAAATTCCACATTTTCTCATGTGAAACAAACTTGCTTCACAGACTTCATAAATGGACACATATAGAACTAGAAAGATAGAACTATGAAAGATCTTCCACTCACCCAATCTGAGATTTTTACGTCATCTTTGCAAATCGCTTTTGTAAGTAAATTAATTAAATTTGCTTTGCTGGATCTAGAAATTACAGTTCTTCTCGAACTTCTTTTTTGACACTTGTGGATGTAATAAAGATGGTATTTGCCATTGCATTAATAAATTAATTGTGTTTTAGTATTCACGTTTTGTACACACGTTAAACATAGTAATTTCTCTCGAAACAGTCAGGAAGAAATATGAAGTGACAGGTGTCCATGTTAAGCTGTAATATTAGATGAAAGTCAGCTATGTGAAATACTCGAGACCTGGTAGGTACAAGATACAATTCTTCAGTGGTGAGACATCAAAGAAAACAAAGCAAGATCTTGAGCAGTGGACTGATTTTTCCCTATTATGAACACAGAAGTCAGTCCATTTCATCTGTATCTTAACAGTACCTTCTCACATCTTTGAAACTCTGTAATTGCTGCTTCTATATTTGTCCTTCATGGCTGTAGAAGACAGGATGTGGTACTATTAGGCAAAGAGGTAAATTATGTGTCTGTGCTAGTGGGTCTTGATCAATGTTGGCCCTGCTGTTCAAACCAGTTTAAACCAGTCTAAGCTGGTTATCGGCTTTCCCAACCTGGCCAAATTAGTCAGACTGGTCTGTTTTGAATCTTACAAAGGGAACTTTTCAGCTACACCAAAGTAAACCAATGAACACACACCTACCTTAGGCTGGTTTTAGCGGGGTTTTTTGAAATTTTATTTATTTATTTTTTACGGTGGACTTGTGTTAATCCTAATTATGGTCATTACATTACTGTTACTTTTTACTTTTTGCATTTATGTATTTGTTTCACTTACATTTTGTATGGTTCTTCTGTAATTCTGTGGTGCTAATTATTATTGTACTGTTAATTTGCATGAATATTTTGGTAAATATTTAGGTCAGGTAAATTTTTTAACTTCTGTCATTAATTATGAAACATTGGTAGTGCTATATGTGTGTGTGTGTGTGTGTGTGTTTCTGGAACATTCTGGAATATTCTGGAACATTGATTCCAGAACATTGTGGGACTAGTCATAAAATATTAAAATAATCCAACATACACATCTGAAGTTTTGGACAACTCACTTTTGGTTAGTTCAGTATTACGCATGCGCCATGTAATTTTTATGCATGAGTAATAATAGGCTTGTATAAGTTGTCAACATAGTTTTATTATTATTATCCATGAGCACTGTTAATGATACACAAAAAGTAATGTAATTTTTGTATTCAAGCATGTCAAACTCCATAAAGAAGCATTAAAAATAAAAGCAGAACAAAACATTGAAAAAATTAGTTTCACAGTTTAAAAGGTTGTTCTCATGCAACACCCAACGGTGTTTGATGTCATGCTATTGTCATGTGCTAGTTTGAATGTGAAAGGGAAGATTTTCAGTGAACCACAGCTTTCAGTCTGTTCCTCAGTTCATCGTACAGTTTCAGTAGATCATCTGAAGCTCAACAGCTGCTGGTCACATCCACTTTTATTGCACGGAAAAGAGCAGCTCAAGGCATTCTGCTGAACATCTGCTTCAGTTTTCGGCAGGAGAAAGTCAGTCATTCAGATTTCAAATTACATGATGTGAGTAAACAATGATGTAAATCTCTTTAAAGGGGTCATATAATGCTACATGCACTTTTACAAGTAGTTTGAACTGAAATGTGTTGGCAGTGTGTGTACACAACCACCCTATAATGATAAAAATCCACCCAGTGGTTTTTTTTTAAATCTGGTTAAATGTTTTCCCCTTTCTCAAATCGAGCCGATCTCAGATGCCTGTCTGTGTGATGTCACACAGACAGGCCCCTCCCACGATAGTTTGATTGACAGTAGTGTTTCAGCACAGACTGGACTGGCGTCTTACCTTAGCTCCGCCCCTGAGTGACTGTCATCAGTCCGCCATTGTTTCACCGCCGGAGCAGATGTAGACAAGAATGACTCCTAACAAGCGATTGAGGTGTTCTGTTGTTGGATGTAATAATGAACAGCAGTCGTCATTTACTCCCGACATCTGAGCCGCTGAACTCGCAGTGTGAACTCGCAACTCAGCAGAGCTCATTAACATTTAAAGGAAAATGCTACAAAAACGGCTTGATCTGAAAAAAGCTGTTTTTGACAGGGTAAAAAAGGTGTTTTTTACACTATCACTGAGAAATTTTAACCAAACTATGTTACAGACTTTTCATTAAGACCCTAAAGAACTTGTGGAAAATGGGCATCCTATCACCCCTTTAAGGCAATATACCTCACCATTTTCTTCTTGAAACAGTTTTTGATTCACCAGGTCCCCACTTCTGCTCCTCTCTCATTTCTAAACCTGCACCCACATTTCATTCACCTCTTTCCACTCCAGATCGATCTATAGTATGTATGTATGTATGTATGTACGTATATATGTAGGCATGTATTAGCCATTCTTCCAGTTTTTTTTACAGCAAATATTTTTTTTTATTCGTTATGGAAATACTGTACATGTACTGTAAAAGAAGACCAATCACAATTCAGTATGCAAATATAACATAGCTAAATATCTTTGTAACCTTAAACACTATTGTAATTGTCATTTCAAAGTTTAATTATAAATTAAAGTTTGAATTAAGTCTGTACATTCATCAGTTCAGGCTAAATTAAAGTTGAATGCTTAGGGTTAAAGGGTTTTAAAGGGTTTTAGTATAATTTATATATTATTATGGTTTATTTATTTTTATTTAGCATTACTTGTTATTTTTATATGTTCAGTTTCTGTGAGTTTTAGTCATTTGTTTGGTTGTTTTTTTGTCATTTTTATTAGTTGTTGTTTTACAAATATGTCTATATAGTTTTTTTCAGTTTTAGTTATTGTAGTACATCAAGGTAGACTAAATTAAAATGAGTTGCTTTGGCATCTAGCATCTATCTTTATATTTAATAACAATTTGTGTTACTTTATTTTAGTTAATGTGTATTTCAAGAAACATTCTTTTTTATGTTTTTAGCTTTAGTAAACAATAATAACCCTGTTTAGAACACACCCTTGACAACAACATTTGAGGAATATCAGTACAGTCTTGTTTTGCAAACACTATAATAAAACATCTGAGGTTGGTTGCACAGTTTTTACAATAGTCAGTCATAATTGTAGTAAGTGGTGGAAACAAGTGGGACTGCTAATCAAATGCAGACTCACTATCCCCAGAAAAATGACCAATCACCATGAAAAAATGTTCCTTTGGCTCATCTCTTGAGTTTTATGGTGCACTGATTTCCCACTGCGTCTGAAGTCATGTGTGAAGATGCTTATCTGATGAGCCATGCAGCAATATTAGTGAGAAAAAGATTCTGGCCTCCGTTCTGAAAGAGAACGTTCTGTGGCATGAACTACTGACAGATGCTCTGCTTTTGCTATCATGAAGGCCGAAGCGGACAACGGCGATGTCCCTCTGATAAGATATTAAACCAGAAGCTATAGCAGAATCTTCTCCAACATCTGGCAGAAATGACTGAAAAAAAAGTATATGCACATTTGTGAGTATTTCAGTTTGATTTCTCTGGGTTAAACAGACTTTTCAGAATGCACTTTATTCAGCTACTTGCTGGATGAATATCATATACGATTTCTTCCAGCGGTTTAAACATGAAGTGTTTCTCTGACACAACATTAATTTGAACCAATAAATGTCACACTCACATCTGCTGCTTTGTAATATGTTGTTCATACCTTTTTTGTGCCCAGAACTGCTGCATCCTTCCCTCCTTTTAGAGGAGAGATGCTCCTTTTGTTGTTGTTTGTGTTTGTTTTTGTATTATTGTATGCCTATTTTAAATACTGTTAGGTATATAGTTCATTGACTATGGCTTTTATCATTGTAGGGTGGTTGTATCCACACACTGCTAAAACACATTTATATGCAAACACCATGTAAAAATGAATTTTGCATCTGATGTCCCCTTTAAAAATATTAATTATTTCAGTAGCTGGCGACAAGTGACTGTCTTCATGAGTCAGTCATTGAAACATTAATTTAACTCTTTTAAAACATTGATAAGGGGTGTAAAAAATATTATTATTTTTACCTTGTAAATGTAACTGAGTAAAAGTAAAACTATTCAATTTTAAGAGAACTCAAGTGCAGATTCCCCAAAATAATAATTAAGTATAACAGTAAAGTACTTTTACTCAAATACCTCTGGCACTGATTCATTCAGAAACAAAGAAATTCTTTACAAGTGAGTCACTAAATTTGGTTTTTCTGGGTCTAACAGTGAAATAAACTCAAGTGCAGTTTATTAAATCCCGAAACTGAACAGATATGTGAAAAGTGAACACAATAAACAAAGACATAGCTTGGCTTGGCTTGCCTTGACTAAACAAGTAGGGATGGGTAGGTCGACACCCAGTGTCGACACACGTCTCGAGTTTTCGACACACTAGTGATTCAAATGTATGTTTTATTAACAAGGTTCAGGAGGAGCATGTTCAGATAATCAATCAATTCAGCACAGGTGGAGCTCATCTAGATAATCAACTTAACGCAGGGGCAAAGCTTGGACACCCCACTCGCAACTGCTGCTTTTGTCTCTTTTTTCTTGACAAGAATTATGTTTATTTAGATGCAGTACATCTTTACAACCACAAATGGGAGACTTTTCAGACGTGCACTCCAACTTCACCTCATCTATCTATCTCATAGCAACCTACCAGTACACCCCAGCAACCATCCATAACACCATAGCAACTGCCTAGCAACCAACAATAGCACCCTAGAAACCACCTAGCAACATCCTAGCAACCACCCTGGGTACCCTAGCAACCGCATAGCAACACCCTAGCAACTGCCTAGCAACAAGCTAGCAACCACCTATAACACCCTAACAACCGCATAGCAAACGCCCTAGCAACCACAGGGTTTTTTCTTACGCTCAGAGTTGCAGAGTAAGTTTTGAGCTGACAAAACCTGAGAAACCCAACCCGGTTTAGATCAGGATCAGCTGTTGCACAGTGCTCAGTATAAATGTTCTCTGTCAACTCAGTTTGATCCAGAGTTTGTGAGGTGCGTGCACCTGAAAGTGTGACACGTGCAGCAAACAGCCAGTCACAAGGAACATGGAAAGCATCAGTTTGATTGACTTCTCATGAGAGTCAGCACAATTCACTTCTCTTTTGAAGATGAAGAGACTGTTATGAAAGAATACCATGAATTGAAACACATTCACAAGACAGGAATAAACACTGCTGCAGTGAAAGTTTGAGAAGGCAGCTACAGACTATATCAGTGCAAGTGAATCAACTGAATTTAAATAATTTATATTACGAGGAGCTCAAAAGAAAACAAGCTTCATCAGTTTAAAAAGCTTTATACACTGAACATTGTATTTATATGTATATATGTAAGGCTTATCTCCAAGGCGCCCACCCTCCCACCCCTTTGATGTTGTATGGCGTATGTTGTATGGTAATTGGATAAATCACAATTAATTTCAGAATAAATTGTGTGATTTAATTAGTTATTTATTTAAATCGATTTAC
>NW_015506525.1:31009-53158 GCF_001515645.1 Sinocyclocheilus grahami
TATATATATATTATTCTCTATATACTTTATGCAATCCTGAATAGAAAAAAAAAACCTTCAGCAGCTAGTAGACTAAATGTGCATGTCGCTCATGGATGTGGCCTTTGTGTGCTGAGATGCATTGTGGGATTAGTGAGAGGAAAGAGAAAGCTTTTATGACATAACGTTCTGTCTTTTTCTGCAGAACACTTTTTTTTCCTGAAGCTTCATCCTGTGGAGAATACTGGATGTACCTTGCATTTTGTCACCTCGTCCCAGCCTTGAACACGTCTTGACAACCACGTCATGAGCACAGATCCCAGATTATAATGGGAAAATATTCTGCTGTCACATGCTCATGGTCACTTTGAGCTGCAGGACCCCCTCGGTGCCATCAGGGTTGATGTATCCCAGAAGCCTTGGATGCATTTGCATGAGCTTTGTGTCAGCTGTATATGGCCAAGGTAAACCTCTCATTACTCTTGCAGAAAGTTTACAGCTCCACTGAATTGATAAAGGTTTTCAGAATCTCATATATATATATATATATATATATATATATATAGTTTAACTATCTTCATCATGAAATACAATAAAAATATATATTGACATTATTTGAGATCTGTTTTAAAATTACAACAAAATAAATTACATTTTACCTTTAAAATGTAAGAAGATTTATACAATTTTGCCACCAATTTTTCAGAAGATTAAAAATGAACTTTTACATTAATCTAAATGCCTCTAATTGCTCATTACATTCATGCATTCAACAGAAACACTGTCAAACAAATAAATAAATAAAAAATAGAAATGTTATACTGCATATTTCACTTTACACATCATATATACACACACACACACACACACACACATCATATATATATATATATAGTTTAACTATCTTCATCATGAAATACAATAACAATATATATTGACATTATTTGAGATCTGTTTTAAAATTACAACAAAATAAATTACATTTTACCTTTAAAATGTAAGAAGATTTATACAATTTTTCAGAAGATTAAAAATGAACTTTTACATTAATCTAAATGCCTCTAATTGCTCATTACATTCATGCATTCAACAGAAACACTGTCAAACAAATAAATAAATAAAAAATAGAAATGTTATACTGCATATTTCACTTTAATTTTGACAGACATAATAGACTTGAGCAGGGGCATTTTTTGACCGCTTATCTTAAATATGAAGGTATTTTTGTCCATTTTGGTGGCATTTTGACCCAAACTTCTGTTCATTTCTGATCGTTTTGTGGACTGACAAAAAATTAATTCATAAATCTCTTTCGGATTGTGACGAGTGGGGCGGGGCCGAGAGTCGTGGGAATGGAGCGAGGCCGGTGGAAGTAAATGATAATGAGCGAAACCTGTGCCACTCACCGGTCTCGAGTCCCACAGAGGAGCCCCGGAGGATAAAAGGAGGAGTAACAACAGTGAAGGACGAGAGAGGACCAGGCCTGAATTTTATGTTATGTTTTATGAGGCAGTCGTCCGTGAGGGGCTGCCGCTTTTACTTTCATTTTGTGTTTGTTTATTTGTTTATTAAAGTTTTATGTTTAAACGTTTGCCGGTTCCCGCCTCCTTCTTCCCTGATCTATGAGCATTGTTACATTGGTGCCAAAACCCGGGAGGAAGGAGGGACACACTGTCAGAGAGCCTTCGCTGCTGAGGAGATCGGGCAGCATGAAGGAGCGGAGACCGCCAGTGGCTGCCCGAGGCGGCGATGCTGGAGCGATGGAAGACGAGGTGTGACGGAGGGCTCGCTGCCGTGCTCCTGGGTCGAGGAGGGGTGGCTGCCGTCCGAGAGGGAGCGGAGGAGTCTGTGCCATTTGCCAGGAGGCCGGAGCCTGCTGCCGTCAACCAGAGGAGCCATTGCCATCCGCCAGGAAGCGGAGGAGCAACGGGCCATCCACCAAAGATGTCCAGTACCATCGCATGGCACCGCAAGTGAGAGCCTCTCAGCTGGTTGAGGACCAAGCAGCAGTGTGTCCGGGAACCAGACCGAGAATTTTTTTTCTTTTCCTCTCTCCCCTCTCTCGTCTGTCTCTCCTCAACCTTCCGTGTCCTTTTCTCTCGCCTCATCTGTCCTTACCTGCAGGTACGCCGTGGCCGCCGTGATCGGCTCCCGAATCGAGGGGGGAGTAGAGCGCAGTCTCGGGAGTACCCCCGGCCTGCGAGGGGTGATGGGGGTATGTGACGAGTGGGGCGGGCCAAGAGCCATGGGAACGGAGCGAGGCCGGTGGAGTAAATGATAATGAGCGACATCTGAGACACTCACAGGTCTCGAGTCCCACGGAGGAGCTCCGGAAGGATAAAAGGAGGAGTAACGACAGTGAAGGACGAGAGAGGACCAGGCCTGGATTATATGTTGTTGTTTTATTATGTTTTATGCGGCAGTCATCCGTGATATAATTTTGCTAATCAAGACTCCATTAGTAAGCAAATGGGACATTTTCAAGATTTTAAGATTAGATATGGGTTTTACCTTCTACTTTTTTATAAAATGTGATGTTACTCCATCCATGTTCATTTATTTTGTCCTGCAGTGTAATGACTCAAAATGTTAGCATTAGTAAATTCAAAATGTGTTTTACATATATGTGTCTGTGAATGTAGCAGATGAGAGTCTATCTGTTGGAAACAATGTCAAAATAGCAATAACATTTTATTTTAAGGTTGCGTAGTTACAATTGTTGCATGCACGTATTATAGTAACAACAGGCTATTATGCATAATTACATGCAACCCTAAACCAAACCCTATCCCTTACCTTAGGCTTATAGTAAGTACATAGTTAGTATTACTCAGGTCTTTTTTGTGTAATTACACTCTAACAACATTCCTTTAAAATAAAGTGTAACCATCAAAATATCTGGCAACCTTAAAGGGGTCCTATTATGCTCTTTTACAAAGTCTTGATTTTGTTTTGGGGGGGTACTAGAACAGGCTCTCATACTAGGTTGTTCGAAAAACACATTATTTTCACATATTTTATATTATTACAATACCTCTCTCCCCAGTCTGGCATGAACAGCTCGAATAGTTCCTGTATCAGATGAAGGGCCGCCTACTGAAATACGAAATGTGCTGTGATTGGTTAGCTGGGCCAGTGTGTGCTGTGATTGGTTAGCTGGGCCAGTGTGTGCTGTGATTGGTTAGCTGGGCCAGTGTGTGCTGTGATTGGTTAGCTGGGCCAGTGTGTGCTGTGATTGGTTAGCTGGGCCAGTGTGTGCTGTGATTGGTTAGCTGGGCCAGTGTGTGCTGTGATTGGTTAGCTGGGCCAGTGTGTGTTGTGATTGGAAGCACTCGGCTCTTGGTCAGGAAAGGTCATGCCCCTTACCATAGCCGCCTGCCAGCTTCAGTGTAAATATTGCATCAAAATCAAATCAATTTGAGCATGATTTAAACCCGGATGATTGTAACCACTCTAAGTTCATCTGTCTTGGGAAAGCTAGCGTGTCTCCGACACAGTGATAACACTCGTTGCCTTCTCTAGTGCAGCTCAACCAGGTCTCGTCCCATTCGTCGGTATTTGTGATATCACAAATCCCGGAAAATATCCATTGTAGTCTAAACGAGTCGTTCGTTGTAGTTTTTGAAAAGTGATTTCTGTTGAATAAAATATCTCCTTTTGAAGTGGACTTTGAGCTTTGTAACTTTGCAGATCTTTTTTATGCTCAAACAGCAACATTACAGACTACCTAAAGTTGAAAAGTGAAAAAGCATAATAGAACCCCTTTAAAATGTCCAGCTGCATGACACATTATTAAAATTGCCATCTAAAACTACTTTAAACTGCAATTTTAGAATTATTATTGTATTATACATATATATTATTATTATCATTTCAGTATTATAATTATGTTAATAAAGTTTATTAGCACTGTAAAACTTTTCACGTACTTTATATTTAAGAAGGTCCCACTTTATATTAAGTGTCCCTAATACCTGTGTACTTACATAGTAACTAAATGTGTACGTAGTATGTAACCACAGTGTAAGTACACATTGGTACATAGTATCTACAGCTGTAATATTTCTGTAACTACACACATGTAACCGTTTGGGGACGTTTGTGTAAGTACAAATGTGTAACAGGACATTGGTAACAACACTTTTTTTCACTTCACTAAGTACTCGTGTAACAGGAATTATATAACTACATTTTGTAACAACAATATGTATAAGAGTAATTGGAACCATTTGATCCAGGGGGTGGAGATGGGTAGGTTTAGGGATAGGTAAAGTGGGAGGAGTTGGATCTCGAGTTGGAGTTGTTGCACCACTTTAATACCAGTGTACTTACATAGTAATTCCTCAGGAACTGTCCACTTAATATAAAGTGTAACATTCTGGACACCAACCACAATTTATATGTATAGCCTAACTTACTGGCCTCTGCTGTGTAACATCAGAGTAATTACATGGTAAATCTAATATAAAGTGTAACATTCTGGACACCAACCACAATTTATATGTATAGCCTAACTTACTGGCCTCTGCTGTGTAACATCAGAGTAATTACATGGTAAATCTAATATAAAGTGTAACATTCTGGACACCAACCACAATTTATATGTATAGCCTAACTTACTGGCCTCTGCTGTGTAACATCAGAGTAATTACATGGTAAATCTAATATAAAGTGTAACACTTTCTTTACCAAAAAGTGCTGTTAGTCCTGTTACACATTTGTACTTTCATTACCAAAAAGTGTTGTTACAAATGTCCTGTTACACATTTGTACTTACACATACCATTCAGTGGGTTGTTACATATGTGTAGTTACACAAACATTAAAGCTGTAGCTACTATGCACCAATGTGTACTTACCCTGTGGTTACATATTATGTACACATCTAGTTACTATGTAAGTACACAGGAATTAGGGACACAATATAAAGTGGGACCCAATCTCATAACTTAAAACAATGATGTTGAAAATGCTTAAATTAATTAGATTTTTTAATAATAAAAAAAATACTGTCAAGATACCATCAGATAGTGAGACCCTGCCTGGAAAAGGGAGCCAGGTCTGGGAGAGGAGCTTGCAGGCGAGCGCCTGGTGGCCGTCTTCTGGCCCATGGGGCCCAGTCGGGTTGTGGAAACTAGCTTTTGGTACGTGAAATATGACCTCTCTGGTGGGGAAGGAGCCAGAGTTAGTGTGGGTGATTAAGCGTTACGGCTTAGCGTTACAGCTTCTACGCACAGCTCTGGCTCTGGAACCAAACTCCTATATAGAGCTTGGACTCTCTCCTTCTCTGGAGTCGCTCAGGGTGAGAGGTGCTCCACAGTTCTGCTGGGTGTCTTTAACGCTCATGTTGGGGATGAGTGAGAAACCTGGAAGAGGATGATTGGGAGGAACGACCTGCCAGATCTGAACCCGAGTGGTGTTTTTTTATTACTAAATTTTTTTATTACTTACTCCCAGGGTAGGCTGGAGACATGGACTCCGAGAGGGCTCTGTTCAAAGCCTCTATTGCGGAAGAGGCTGCTGTGAGCTGTGGCTGGAAGGTTGCTGGTACCTGTCGCAGTAGCTACCCAAGAACACGCTGGTGGACATCAGTGGTGAGGGAGGCCGTCAGAAAGAAGAAAGAGGCCTTTTGGCTCTGGTTGACTTGTGGGTCTCCCAATTCTGCTGACAGGTATTGGAAGGCTAGAAGGACCGCAGTGGTCAGAGAAGCAAAAACTCGGGAGTGGGAGGAGATTGGAGAAGCCATGGAGAAGGACTTTTGGTCAGGCCTCAAAGAGGTTCTGGCAAACCATCAGACAGCTGAGGCGAGAAAAGCATGGACTGGTCCTGGCTGTTGCAAGTCGGGACGGGGACTTGCTGACCTCACCTGGCGATGTAGTATGGTGGTGGAAGGAACATTTTGAGGATCTCCTGAACCCAGAGGACATGCCCTCATATATTGAGACAGTGTTGGATGACCCAGGGGAATTCTGGCAGAAGTCACTGAGGAAGTCAAAGTGCCAGTGGTGGATGAGATTCGCCCTGAGATGCTTAAGACTCTGGATGAAGTTGGGCTATCTTGGTTGACACGCCTGATCAACATCGCATGGGAATCTGGAACAGTGCCTGGTGATTTGCAGAGAGGTATGGTGGCTCCCATTTTTAAAAAAAAGAGACCGAGGGGTGTTTTCCAATTATAGAGTAGTCACACTCCTCAGCCTGCCTGGGAACGCCTATGCCAGAGTACTGGAAAGGAGAATCAGACCAATTGTTGAGCCTCAACTGGAGGAGGAACAATGCAGATTCCATCCCAGATGTGGAACAGTAGATCAGCAAGAGCCCTGGAGGGGGCATTGGAGTTTGTTTATCCAGTATACATGTGTTTTGTAGATTTGAAGAAGGCTTATAATCGTGTTCCTCAGGATCACTTGTGGGAGGTGCTCCAGGAGTATGGGGTGCCGGGTTCATTAATGCGTGCTATCTGGTCTCTATACACCCGGTGTGAAAGCTGTGTTTGTGTCCTGTGTTCACATCTGGTAAGGATGCCTTCTCTATGCATTCCAGTGGAGGTGTTCCGTGCATGTCCATCTGGGAAGAGACCCCAGTGCAGACCCCGGACACTCTGGAGGAGTTATATCTCTCGGCTGGCCTGGGAACGCCTTGGGATCCCCCAGGATGAGCTGGAGGAAGTGGCCAGGGAAAAGGTCCAGTCTTTATCCTAATCTAATTTCATTTTAATCTACTTTATGCCATTCAAGATATTATATACGGAAAGAAATGTCACCGTTAACCAAATGCTGTAGACCTTAAGGGCAGTTTGATGGGTTTATGCTCTGCCTGATTGGCCTCCATGTCTACATCCGCACATTGGCCTTGTCGATGTTGCTCTCTCTCTCTCTCTCTCTCTCTCTCTCTCTCTCTCTCGCTCTCTCTCTCTCTCTCAGTTTACCAGGGCCTGCAATGCATATGGGCTTCAAAGACAAGAGATAACCCATCTACAGCAGTGTTTTCCCTTAAAGACTTATAATTTTGGATTGAGGTTGGTCATGTAGATAAAGAGCAAATTTATATCCCAATTCCCTAAAGCAAAACATACAGAATAATGAGCTGTCAATAGTCATTTGGCAGCAAGAAATTAAATGTATTCCTTTGTTCTATTACGGCTGATATCTTTGAAATGTTCTGTCAAACATGTGGCCTGTTTAAAGACCGCTAGTGCCAAAGGCTAATATGAGCACATTACCCACATCATGAAGTAGTGTGGCTGAGAGGAGCATTAACAGTCAGTGCTTTCTTCAACTGTTTGGCTCACTCATCTTCCTTATAGTCTTAATGCCACAGACTCTCAGCGATGTTCAACAGATGAAACAGATGGGCAGTTCATATGCCAGAGAAGGGCTGGATGCTGGCTAGCTAAAAACATTATATCTTGATATTTATATATTTGCTGTGAACTGCTTCAAAAGGGATTTGGACCACTTAATAATTGCTGGCAGATAGATTCAAAATGTTTAAAGTAACAGTAAAAATATACATTTTGGGGCTTTTGTGGTACCTTTTTTTTTTTTTGAGCTTCATAATTGCTTTAATGCAATAAGGTTTATTAAAAAAAAAAAAGATAATGTTTTTGACTTGGACCCCAAACACTTCCATTGAATAAAACAGTGTTCAAATCCTTCTGGGAAGTTTATATTTACAAGTTGTAATTAGTAGTCAAACGCATCCAAATAACAAGGTAATTATGTACCTTCTCTGCAAATTCAACAAGATTTTGGTCACACACTTTAGTTTGGAGAACAATTCTCACTGGTAACTAACTATTAAAAATGTTTTTTAGCTCAATAAACTGCTAATTTGCTGCTTATTAATAGTTAGTAAGGTCTTAGGTATGGGGTCTAAGGATTAAGGGATCTAAAATATGGTCATGCAGAATAAGGTGTTAATATGTGCTTTATAATTACTAATAAACAGCCAATATGCTAGTAATATGCAAGCTAATAAACAGCTAGCTAATAGTGAGAATTGGTCCCTAAACTAAAGTGCTACCAAGATTTGTATCTCTACATTTACAAAATGATAAATAAAGAACACAGATTGGGTGTATTTTTGCTTTTTTTTAAATTTAATTAATGAATTCGCTCCAGGGCCTTCCTCGGACGACGGTGCTCTGTACGCGGAGTTTAAACTGGCATCATAGAACGCACAAAGCGTGTCGTCCTGGTAGCTGGAGAGGTTTGCAAGCACCAGGAACAGTCTGGTGTGGCCCTCGAGCGAGCTCTCCCCCTGCTCCAGCAGGAGGAATTCAGTATGAAGGAGGGGATCCATGGTCCCAACGGAAACAAAAATAACACTGAGGAAAAAACGGAAACAAAAACGGAGGGAACACACGGAGGTTACTGTTTTGGTTGGGTCTTCTGTCACGATTCGCTGACGGAAGGAGACGCGGAAAAGCGTTAAACAGTCTTTTAATGAACAAACACAGGGGAAAATCCACAACAGGAACGAGGAATGACACACGAACATAACTTGTAGACCCAGCAGGGGAGAAATGCACAGACAAGAATTTAAATGCAAGGGATAATTAGCAAACACAGGTGCACTGATTGACTAATTAAACTAAACTAAACGAGGACAGGAACATGACCAAATAAGGGGAAACAGGAACAGAAACAGGGGCAAAAACACGACAAAACAGGTCCATGATCCTGACAGCATCAGCATGGCTTCATTAATAGAAATATTACAGATTAAATACAGATTAAGCTGCTGACTTCAAGAGAACGCAATCTCTTGTACTAGTCTGTGGGGTAAATTTACAATGGCAGTCCTATAGCCTTCTATTGTAACTCTATTTAAATATACTGGAAATGTATGTACCTCTTCAAGGGTTGTGATGTACCATGTACACTCAGATCAGACTGAATGGCTTTAAGAAAAGCAGATAAAATGCTAATGTACGCTTGCAGTAGATGTTTTATGCACAGAGAGGATCCATTAAAACAACTGCATGGCCTGTGAAAGAAACACAATGTTGTACATCTATTCTCCATTTAACTGAAGTGTGATGAGATCACAGAGTTCATCATCTGGTTTCTGTCTTACTTCATCTCAACTTCATCAAAGTAAAAACAACAACTGACAAATGAAAGCAATGAAGACCTTGAATGAAGGTTAAACTTGGACACTGACAGCAGTATAAAGTTGACGGAAACAGCATTTTCTTTACAGGTGTACAGTAAAAAATAAAGAGCTTTGTTTTTTAGGCGATAGGAAAGAGAAAGCGTGATTATAGGAAGCATTTCTCTCCGTTTATTTCAAACACTGATTTCAGGCAGCTGTTTGAACGCTGGCATTATTTGTCAATCTTGGTTGCGTTCCCTCCTTCTAATTTAAAGCATGTTTTAGAGTCAATGTTCTGAAGCCACTTTAAAGAGGCCTGTTGGTTTGTTTTCTTTCCATGTAGATGGATGGAAGTATATTTAGGTCTTGTTTATGTTCCTGACACAAATAGACTGTCAACATCCATCATTGTAGAAATTCTCATTTCCAGCTGATATAGTTAGCTTTGCCAGCAGTTTTAGAGTCAGATAGCTAAGGTGTACATGAGTAAATAATCCATTGGAACTGATTTGTTTATTATAAGCCTAAAACTGATCAGCTAAAATGCATATACTCCACTCTTAAAGGGATAGTTCATCCAAAATTGAAAACTCCGTACTCGCCCTCAAGTTCTGTAAGTGAATTCCTTTAAAGTTAAGTAAAATTGTAGTTTACAGGTTCCAAACCTGTAAGTTTCCTTCTTCTGTAGAACACAAAAGAAAATATTTTGAAGAATGTTGACGGTAGCCATTGACTCCCATAGTATGGGGGAAAAAATGCTAGTCAATGGCTACTGTCACCCATGCTCAACAGAAGAAAGAAACTCATACAGGTTTGGAACAGCATGAGGGTGAGTAAATAATGACAGAATTTTCCATTTTCAATTTTTTGGGTGAACTGTCCCTTTAAAAAACATAAATGAGTTTAAACTGCAGGGCTTCCATGTCTACATTGTAAAATGGAAGACAAGTGTGTAATTTGTTATTGTCAACCAGAGTAACTTTCAGTACAATACAGGGAACCATGGGGTCATTCGTTTTTAGAGTAGTTGTCATTGCTAGGAAACGCTTGTTCTATTTACTGTGTTGAGATGTGCTTAAGTCGCGTTTGGTCTCATGCTGTATCGCATACCTAGTCAGTTTTGTGCACTTGCTTGGCCCTTTTTTGTGGTAAACAGTAAAGTGTGTTCAGCTGAATTAAATTACAGTTTGTCAGACGGGTATAAAAAAGGTTACTATACCGCGGCAGCCCTCATACCAGCGACTCTACCTGTGCGACTCCACCGAGCATGAACACCAGCAAGGGACACAAGTATCGCTTTTTATTTGTCTTCTTTCCTACAACTTGTTTCACTTCTGTTTCAGTTTTTATGACCAACTCTTACCATGTGTTTCCATATTCCTACTATTGCAGTGCAATCTAACCAACCTGCACCTTTTGCCTATGTCTGCTAATACACTACTTTCTTTTTCTATTGGTCTCTGGAATTGCCAGTCTGCAGTAAACAAACAGATTTAATTACATCTATTACTAGTCATACAAGGCTCAACCTCATGGCCCTGACAAAGACCTGGATCAAACCAGAGGACACTGCTAATCCTGCAGCTCTCGCCAATAATTTATCTTTTTCCCACTCCCCCTGTCTGACTGAAAGAGGTGGAAGTACTCATCTGCTTGTCTCTAATGATTGGAAATTTAATCCTTTACCATCTCTGGGTATCAACAGCTCTTTTGAATCACATTCAGTTACTATCACCCACCCTCTTAAAATCCATTTTGTAGTTGTTTATCAACCCCCAGGATCGCTAACTTCTTGGAGGAGTTAGATGTGTTCCTCTCAAACTTCCGTGAGGATGGTACTTCTCTGGTTATGCTTGGAGACTTCAATGTACACCTAGATAAACCTCAGGTTGCAGACTTCCACACTCTGCTTGTCTCTTTTGATCTCAAGCGAGTGTTAACTGCGGCTACTCACGAATCAGGCAACCAGCTAGACCTTATTTACACATGACACTGCTCCACTGATCATGTGCAGGTTACTCCACTGCTCACCTCGGATCACCTCCTTACGCTTAAATGAAGAAAGTCGTGTCAAAAACAAATATTCTCTGATAAAGTAATTCTATGAAACCAACACGATGTACAGTTTTTCCCGTCTGAGCTCATTATATGTAATGTGATCACGCCCCCGCACAGCGTGCACTCATACGGTAATCATCCACGTGAGACTGTGTCTGTAAACGCCCACATCACCTCCATAAACAAAGCCTGAAGATTCATCAAGTTCATCTCGGATACTTTTCGTTTCTGGAAGAAGATGCACTGTGAGGAATAAGCCACAATTTAGAAGAAGAATACGATGCAACGCACTGCTTGATCCAGAGGAGGAGATCATTTCTGATGAGTAAGTAATGTTTTATTACTTGCATTATTTGTTACTGTGTTATTGTGACATAACTTGTACACATTTTACTAGTTACACTTTTCCCAAACTATAAATCCTGACTAAATGTATGAAATCAAGTGTAACATTTTGAAATATGTTTCATTTCATTGCATCTAAATGTCTCACGATGCCAGGATGATTTTTAATGTTCTATCAAATAACAAACAATACAATATAAAAGTAATGTGTGTTTACACTGTAACACTATGAATGTTAGGTTTGCCGACCCCAGAGGGTCAACCTCAACATGGTTCCTGACACAGCACATACTCCTCCACATGTCACCTTTCATTCACTGTCACCATCTTGGCTATCTGCTATGGTTTCATCTTCGCTTCCTTCCCCTAAACAGTTCTCATTACTTGATACTATCTTTTATTACGGCACATGGCTACATTTTCATATTCATTTTATATCACATTTATTTTTGTATTTTGATATAAAATGAATATGAAAATGTAGCCATGTGCCGTAATATTGAAAATTGAGGATCTGACATATCGTGATGCATCGTGATATCGAATTGAATCAAATCGTTGACATGATAATTGTAATCGAAACGAATCGTGAAGCCAGTGATGATTCACACCCCTAGTTAAGAGTGGGATTTTTAAATAGTGGGGTTATACGAGCATGTCAAAAGATGCTAACAGTTTAGGGGAAGGAAACGAAGATGAAACCATAGCAGATAGCCAGGAGGGTGAGCGTGAGCGTAGGTTACGTCAAAAGATGACATGTGGAGGGGTATGTGTTGTGTCAGGAACCATGTTGAGGTTAAGAGTGAGGAGGAAGTGATCCGAGGTGTGCAGTGGAGTAACCAGCACATGATCTGTGGAGCAGTGTCGTGTGTAAATAAGGTCCAGTTGGTTGCCTGATTTGTGAGTGGCAGTAGTTGACACTCGGCTGAGATCAAAAGAGGCAAGCAGAGTGTGAAAGTCTGCAGCCTGAGGTTTATCTAGGTGGATGTTGAAGTCTCCAAGCATAACTAGGGGAGTACCATCCTCAGGAAAGGTTGAGAGCAGCACATCTAATTCTTCCAAGAAGTTACCTAGTGGTCCCATAAACAACAAAATATACTACAATATACTACAAAATGGATTTTAAGAGGGTAGGTAATAGTAACTGAATGAGATTCAAAGGAGCTGTTGATACCCAAAGATGGTAAAGGATTACATTTCCAAACATTAGTGATAAGCAGACCAGTAGCTCCACCTCTTCCAGTCAAACGGGGGGAATGGGAAAATGAGAAATTATTGGGGAGTGCTGCAGGTGTAGCAGTGTCCTCTGGTTTGATCCAGGTCTCTGTCAGGGCCATGAGATTTAGCTTTGAATGACTAATAATAGAAGTAATGAAATGGGCTTTGTTTACAGCAGACTGGCAGTTCAAGAGACCAATAGAAAAAGAAAGTAGTGTATTAGCAGATATAGGCAAAGTGTGCAGGTTGTTAGGGTTGCGCTGCCTATAGTGTGTGAGGGTTTTTTTCCCCCAGCATTATTGCTGTTTGATTATTACTAATGACATCATAGACAGAGGCAGCTTTAATAGGCTGCATTCACACTAATGCACAGATCTATTTCAACATATCAGATGTTTTGTCCCATTCTGAAAACATAACTGTGTTTACATCAATTTCGTATCATAAAAGTATTCAGAGAAGCAAGTCGATTTAACAACAGCCGCAAGCTTCAGGACAAAGAAACACAAAGCACACGTGAATTTGAAAGTCTTGAGCAAAAAGAGGCACAAAATCACTTTCACAGACTTTTACCTTAACTGTTCCCTCGTGGTGGAATGACCTGCCCAACTCAATCCGAGCAGCTGAGTCCTTGGCCATCTTCAAGAAACGGCTAAAAACACATCTGTTCCATCTGCACTTGACCTTCTAACACTACCACTCTCTATTGTATTTCTATTCTAACTAATTGTTTTCTTTTTATTAAAAAATGACCCCCTAACACTAGCATTCTCTATTATTTTTCTATTATTTCAACTTCTTTTCTTTCTATTTAAAATGTTTGACCCTCTAACACTAGCATTCTCTTTTCTCTTTCTATTCTATCTACTTGTTTTATTTTTATTTATTATAAAATTAATAATAGTTTAAAAAATAAACTTGCTACGTTTGTTGCGTTTGACTAACCGAGACTTGTCACAGCACTTATATATTGTTGCTCTTATGTTGGTTTTAATTGCTTTTATTTTCCTCATTTGTAAGTCGCTTTGGATAAAAGAGTCTGCTAAATGACTATATGTAAAAGTAAATATTTATTAACCTGATGAAGTTCATGGATCAGGCCTTGAAGGATTTAAACCTGACAACTTTCCAGTTATCATTACAGATTTTTAATTAAAAAGCTACAATAAAAAAAACACAGTTGTTCAATATGTACCTTCACCAACACTGTAGAGATGTTCCTTTAACCCTTTGAAGCAAACTGTATTATACAGTGGGGCAAAAAAGTATTTAGTCAGCCACCAATTGTGCAAGTTCTCCCACTTAAAAAGATGAGAGAGGCCTGTAATTTTCATCATAGGTATACCTCAACTATGAGAGACAAAATGAGAAAAAAAAATCCAGAAAAACACAATGTAGGATTTTTAAAGGATTAATTGGTAAATTCCTCAAGTGGGAGAACTTGCACAATTGGTGGCTGACTAAATACTTTTTTTCCCCACTGTATTTGGTACATGAATTTCTAAGGCCTCTAAATGATCAACATGATCAAATCCCATTGCACACAATTTACTACATGCCTTCTGTCATCTGATTGATAGTTTACACATTCTTAGTGAGTAAAAGGTCTTTTATTATAATTGTACAAATGTCCACCTTCAGCTCGTGTGTCACGTGTCTTTTGCTGTGAAATGTTTACTGGTTTTTACTCGATTACCAATGAGTCTCAAATATGATCATCAGGCTTTTGAGAAACATTTATTTGTTCATCTCTCAATCGTCAATTCATTGCATTGCATTATATGTTTTGATCATTTAAATCTCATTTTAATAAGATTATATTTTACTTACTAAGATTTTTCTGATTAATATTTCATATGTCAGGCTTTAATGTATCACAACAATGACGGCTCATTCAAGCCTTAACTGTAGCAAAAATGTTTCTTTTAAATGTTTTAAGGTTACTGAAACCAAGGCAGTGCTTGTTTCTGCTATAATCCAGTGTATTATAATACAACCACAATAATACAACAAAAACAAATTAATTTGAACTCACTCTTTCATCGGCAATGCTTATTGTCGAGTCCTGACATCTCTATAATTTTTACAACACCGAACACTTGCTCATGCTCTACAGAATATTCAAGCCTCAGGAGTTAATGAACCCAAGCGGCCGAAAAGCATCTCTCCATTGAGGGTAGGATATCAGGGGTATGGCTTTAGAATCGGCTGGTCATGATTTACCCTGTTCAAATCAATTGAGACAGAATTTCTGCATTTTTGAGTGTGTATCTAAGATTATATTTTACTTACTAAGATTTTTCTGATTAATATTTCATATGTCAGGCTTTATGTATCACAACAATGACGGCTCATTCAAGCCTTAACTGTAGCAAAAATGTTTCTTTTAAATGTTTTAAGGTTACTGAAACCAAGGCAGTGCTTGTTTCTGCTATAATCCAGTGTATTATAATACAACCACAATAATACAACAAAAACAAATTAATTTGAACTCACTCTTTCATCGGCAATGCTTATTGTCGAGTCCTGACATCTCTATAATTTTTACAACACCGAACACTTGCTCATGCTCTACAGAATATTCAAGCCTCAGGAGTTAATGAACCCAAGCGGCCGAAAAGCATCTCTCCATTGAGGGTAGGATATCAGGGGTATGGCTTTAGAATCGGCTGGTCATGATTTACCCTGTTCAAATCAATTGAGACAGAATTTCTGCATTTTTGAGTGTGTATACTTATGTTTTTGACACTATCGGATGCTGCTGATGAACTTGACTCATTTATATCTCCAACCTCATTGCCGCAAATGGATGAGGTGGTAGCTGTGTCCTGGTGGTTTGAAGTGGTTTTCTTTTGTCCTTTCAGAACAAGAAATCTGTACATATTGTGTTTTGCTAGGCTTCTAAAGTGCAGTAATACAGTTCACTAACAGCTCTAACAAAGGTCATTGGCTGTTATTGTCATTATTTTGCTTCAAAATCCAGCACGTTCGTTAACCTCAAATGTAGCAAAGTGAATGAGCTGGCTAATGCTGCCTCAACTAAATAAATAAATACATAAATAAATTTTAAAAAAGGAGAGGGTTGGGAAGAACACAAAAAAGAAAAATGTATGGAGCTCAATTGAATAATTCAATTTTGCACCAATTTTGTGATTGGCTATTATGCGGTATGGGTGGGTCAAGCTTCTGATTGGGTGGGTGAGGTCCACCCTGGCCCCCCTGTGGAAAGCACATACTCTCTTTTTCCCGTTCTGTCTCCCTTACAAACACACACAGAGTGGTGTAGTGCAGGGTATATCCAGGTATTCGGCGTATACCCACTTCTTTATCAGTCGGCATTGCGTATACTCACTTCTAAATCCCCTCTGATGCGTATCATTCAGTAGTGTTCTGCATTAGCCAAAATCATGACAGTCCAGCCATTTTATTCAGCAAATGTGTTTCCATCCCCCATTATTCGCATTAACTCTTTTTGGCACAAGTGAAAAACCACCTCAAGCGAGTGTAAATGTATTTTTTTTGGCGAATTAAGGGATTTTTTTTCTAAATTTGGCTAATTTCTGATGTGATAGGCCTACTTGCGCATAAAAACAGGGTGATGAAAACATAGCTAGTTAATAGAGATGCTGCCTCTTCAACTTCGAATGAAGACGTCAACCAAGTTGAGCACTTTTTTAATAACAGGACCTTGTAAATAATGTTAATAACATATGTCAGGGCTCGAAATTACCATTTGCCCATCACTGTATGTCATGGGAGAAACAGTCAGTCACACATAGGAGTAGAGCTGCACAATTCTGGATAAATAATCCCAATTTTTTTTTTCATATACAGATCAACTGTCATTTACTAGACATTTTGACAAAATGTTAATTAATGCAGTCTATTTTTTTAATTATTATTATTTATTACAAAATCTGCACCTCTTCTGTGACTAATATTAATTTCAGAATGATCCTAACTCTGTGAAGTCAAGCAGCCGAGTTAAGTCACACTGTCTAAATACAGTGCCGACCACTAATATTGGCACCCTTGGTAAATATGAGCAAAGGTGGCTGTGAAAATAAATCTGCATCGTTTATCTCTTTGATCTTTCATTCAAAAACTTCACAAAATTCTAACCTATCATTGAAGTAAAACAATGGAAAGTGGGGGAGGAAACTCACATTATGAAATAAATGTTTTTCTCTAGTTCACATTAGCCACAACTATTGGCACTCAATTATTACAACGTCCTTTTCCCAAGATAACAGCTCTGAGTTTTCTTCTATAACACCTGACAAGAGATCAGAGAACATTCCTTCATCCAGAATCACTCCAGATCCTTCAGATTCACAGCTCCATGTTGGTGCTTCTTCTCTTCAGTTCACCTCACTCATTTTCTATTGGGTTCAGGTCATGGAACTGAGACGACCATGGCAGAAGTTTCATTTTGTGCTCAGTGAGACATTTTTGTGTTGATTTTGATGTTTGTTTTGGATCACTGTCCTGATGGAAGATCCAACCACGGCCTATTATAAGATTTCTAACAGAGGCAGTCAGGATTAGATTTTTTATCGGTTGGTATTTGATAGGATCCATGATGCCAATATCTGAACAAGATGTCCAGGACCTCCGGCAAAAAAATAGGCCCACAACATTAAAGATCCAGCAGTATATTTAACCGTAGGCATGGGGTACTTTTTATCCCTGTTTGCACCAAACCCATCTGGTGGGTTTGCTGCCAAAAAGCTCTTTTCATTTTCACATCATTCTGAAATCAATTTCATGCTCCTAGTCACCCTGGTGTGCTAAATATTTCATAATATGAGTTTCCCCCCATATTTCAATTGTTTTACTTCAATGATAGGTTAGAATTTTGTGAATTTTTAAAATGAAAGATCAAAAAGATAAACGATGCAGATTTATTTTCACAGCCACCTTTGATCATATTTAGCAAGGGTGCAAATATTAGTGGTTGGCACTGTACTACTGGCCCATTTTGGGGTGAACTCAATATGCAAGACTAGTCTTGCATGTCACTGTTTATAACACAGGGTGTTCATCCTTTACTGGGACACTTAAAAAAAATGGAGGCATAAATTAAGAGTATACCCACTTCTCCAGGCACCAATACACCACTGCACACACATACAGTCCGGTTACACTTGCACACACGGAAACACACGCGCACAGAAACGTGTTGTCAGCACTGCTCTGATGATTTTATCAGTAAAATAGTTTAGCAACTTAAAAGCTACATGACATTTCTCACAAGCGATGTAACAGCGGTTCTGTATCCAGCACTGTTCTTGAAGCAGATGAACTTACAGTTTGTTGTCTACTATTAGTAGAGACGATGCTGCCGAACACTGCTGAGAGATGCACAGACTCAGGCAAAGTCCCTTTACTCAGGTAATTCACATGCTTAATCTCTCTCTCTCTCTCTAATAACTTCATTATTAACTGCATTAGTCTGCTATCAACAGCTCAAGCCTCCATTACTAGGTCTAAAATGACGTTTTGGAATTAGCAACACAGGCATGGGATGAGATGTGTAAGAAATTAATCTTACTCACAAGAGAGTTTTAAGGACAAAAACCTGACGAATGTCTTGAAATACAACATCTGAACAATATTTGAGGTGTGGTAATTGTAGTATAAGCAGAATAATTGACTTCAGTCTGTTGGATTATTAGAAAATAATGCACACCCGAGGTGTAAGGCATCATTTTCTAATAATTCAACAGCCCGTCATTAATTATTCCTTACTTGTTGACCAAAGCAATAGCTTGATAGTCAAGTCAAACTTTATTTATACAGCACATTTAGCACATCTGCATTTTTGTAGGTTATCTTTTATATTAAATTGTTGTATGTTACCTTTTAATTTGTGCTATTTTATGATTAGTTTTGTATTTATAATTGTTCCCCCATTTAGATTTTGCTGAAAAGCCAGCAGGGCAATAGCGGGGCATTTTGCCACAAAACTGCATGTTTATCTTAGGCAATAACAGCAGAGATGTTTAAAATGGTTTTTAAAGTCAAGATACAACATCTGAACAATATTTGAGGTGTGGTAATTGTAGTATAAGCAGAATAATTGACTTCAGTCTGTTGGATTATTAGAAAATAATGCACACCCGAGGTGTAAGGCATCATTTTCTAATAATTCAACAGCCCGTCATTAATTATTCCTTACTTGTTGACCAAAGCAATAGCTTGATAGTCAAGTCAAACTTTATTTATACAGCACATTTAGCACATCTGCATTTTTGTAGGTTATCTTTTATATTAAATTGTTGTATGTTACCTTTTAATTTGTGCTATTTTATGATTAGTTTTGTATTTATAATTGTTCCCCCATTTAGATTTTGCTGAAAAGCCAGCAGGGCAATAGCGGGGCATTTTGCCACAAAACTGCATGTTTATCTTAGGCAATAACAGCAGAGATGTTTAAAATGGTTTTTAAAGTCAAGAGTATGGTTTGTGTCTATAAAGAAATCGACCCTGACAAATATAAATCCATGTGAAATATTATCTAGAGTAAAAAATGTGACAACTAGCTTGGTCTCCATAAGATACTCGGTTATATTTATACTAATCTGAGACAGAATCTCTCACCGAGTCTTCAAGAGTTATAGACTGGCAGATACAGCATCCCTCATTTATTATAATGCCTGCTGGACCAAGTAGTCCTGTGTGTTCACAGCGGGGGCTTTTTTAATACAGTCTCTTTAGGAAAGCCTTTTAAGCCAGTATAAAGTGATTCCATCAATGGCCTTGAATTACTGAGCCGTTCTGTTTCTAATAGCAGAAAGAAGCAGTGTGACCTTCTCTATGACAACCAGCGGAGTCTCAAAGATTTGAGAACGAGGTTTTAGAGAGTCACATGGCAGAGGCTTTAGTCTGACGTGAGCTGCCTGTAACCAGTTCCTCGCTTTGACCTTCACTAAAAAACTCAGTAATGCTTCTGCAAACTGAAAACCAGGAAATGAAGTGATGTTGTTGTCTGGTCTTATAATTCATGTTGCATGAGATAACCGTATCCAAGTCATGGGCAAAATCTTTCCATCTTGCCTTATATGTGTGCAGACAACCAGTGAATACGCGAGATCCAAGATTTATGTTGTCCTGTAGCCAGCACTGAATCTTTCGTAGGAAATAGGCATATTGATAAAACAATGATATATATCAGACACACATGTGGTTTGAGGAGATTTAGTGCTCTGCATTGGCCCTAGTCAGGGAACATGGAAAATAAGACCATGAATGTTCTGAAACCTGAAACTGTGGATATTTTATAATGACAAAGGATTATAATGTCAAACTATGATCTATTCGGGACAGTGGTCTTTGAAAGGAGCTCTGGTGTGATTTTGAGCTCTTTATAGGCTACAAACAGGGCTATAGTCACTTCTGGGTAAAAGACCCTGTTGATTTTAGTTTCCCTAAATACAACAATTCATTTTCCTAAACACCTGTTTGAACATGCACTGCAAAAGTGTCCAGATCCATGAATGCTAGCTATCAAGATGAAGAGGAGACTTATTCCAAAAATGTAAAAAATGTCATTTGTGTCTCATTTCCAGTGAACCAGAAGTAATCCGGAATAGCCTAGAAACCATCTAGAGCACTCTAGCAACAGCTCGTACCCATCCAGTAGACCCTAGCAATGCAGAAGTGCAGGTTTCAAATCTATAAACTGTTCATAAAATTAGTCAGTCTGTGCACAGCAGAAGCACGATTTGTAAGGCTAAAACTGTTAGTCTTTAAATAACCATAAAACTAATACCTAGTTCACACTACAGGATTTTAAGCCCGATTTGCAAGTTAACGAGCTTGCCGACAGGTCAGACTGTGATCGGTGGAAAATCAGCGGGTGATTAGCGTTCGGCAATCTTTATGTGTGAACTACTCAACGATGCATTAAAGAGGCTCGCTGACGCTTTGCCAACGCCAAACAAATATCTAGCATGCTGATGAGCTACAGCCAATGAGAGAGCAAGGCATAGATTGAGGTCAGCGGAAGAAAAACAGAAGCAGCAAAATGGCTTTAAGAAAAGTCTGGACACAAGAAATGGAACAACATTTTTCAGAACAGATCATCACGCAAACAGCTTGCAGCACTAATTTCTTCCTTACATCCATTTTCAAATAAACAACTCCTGTTTCAATTGTTGTTTCGCTTCAATCACATTCCCCTGTGTTTTTGTGACAAAACGTGGTTTGGGGACCGTGTAGAGTCGTTGGGTGACAGAGGGTGACTGGAGAAAGCAATATTATAGATTATGGATTCATACTTTAGCCAGAAGCAATGGTTTGAAGTTAAAAACTTCTTGATGGATTTGTTTCTTACAATCACTGCTTTTGGCTTCAAGACATTGAATTGTGGACTGGCGTGGTGTGGATTATTGTGATGTTTTTATCAGCTGATTGACTCTCATTCTGCAACACCCATGTAATAACTTTGGAAGTTAACTTAATTGAACTTAATTGGCTGTAAAGTTGCTTTGCAATGATTTGTATGGTGAAAAGCGCTGTACAAATAAACTTGATTTGACCATTTAGCGCCCAAACTCTGGAATAACCTGCCTAACATTGTTCGGGAGGCAGACACACTCTTGCAGTTTAAATCTAGATTAAAGACCCATCTCTTTAACCTGGCTTACACATAACACACTAATACGCTTCTAATATTCAAATCCGTTAAAGGATCGTTAGGCTGCATTAATTAGGTCAACCGGAACCGGGAACATTTCTCATAACACCCGATGTACTTGCTACATCACTAGAAGAATGGCATCTACGCTAATATTAGTCTGATTCTCTCTTATTCCGAGGTCACCGTAGCCACCAGATCCAGTCCGTATCCAGATCAGATGGTCACTGCAGTCACCCGGATCCAGTACGTATTCAGACCAGATGGTGGATCAGCACCTAGAAAGGACCTCAACAGCCCTGAAAGACAGCGGAGACCAGGACAACTAGATGAGCCCCAGATACAGATCCCCTGTAAAGACCTTTTCTTAATGAGATCCAGTTAACAAAAATAAGTTCCCATTAAGTGATAAAAAAAAAACATTTTCTAAATATTTTTAAATTCTTTTAGAAACATTTTTTTCTTGGTTACGTGAACATTGAAAGAACATTCCATTCGATCATTTTGCAAACATTATGGGAACATTACTTTTGAATGTTCTCTGAACGCTTTTTTTATGTTACATGAACATTACTCAAATGTTCCATTAACGATGTTTAAATTATGTTTTTGAGCTAATGTTTTGAGAACAGTATCAAAGACGAATAAAGACATGAAAAACTCTGAACAAATGGTCTATTAATGTGAGTGAAAGAATGTTTGTTTGTACCTTGAGGAATATTTCCTGTTCACAAGCTATACAGTGATGGAATTTCTAAATGTGTTTTTTTCCCCCAACAATACAAAGTTGACCAGGTGCAACTTATTTT
>NW_015506525.1:53168-60127 GCF_001515645.1 Sinocyclocheilus grahami
GAGCTACAGCCAATGAGAGAGCAAGGCATAGATTGAGGTCAGCGGAAGAAAAACAGAAGCAGCAAAATGGCTTTAAGAAAAGTCTGGACACAAGAAATGGAACAACATTTTTCAGAACAGATCATCACGCAAACAGCTTGCAGCACTAATTTCTTCCTTACATCCATTTTCAAATAAACAACTCCTGTTTCAATTGTTGTTTCGCTTCAATCACATTCCCCTGTGTTTTTGTGACAAAACGTGGTTTGGGGACCGTGTAGAGTCGTTGGGTGACAGAGGGTGACTGGAGAAAGCAATATTATAGATTATGGATTCATACTTTAGCCAGAAGCAATGGTTTGAAGTTAAAAACTTCTTGATGGATTTGTTTCTTACAATCACTGCTTTTGGCTTCAAGACATTGAATTGTGGACTGGCGTGGTGTGGATTATTGTGATGTTTTTATCAGCTGATTGGACTCTCATTCTGCAACACCCATGTAATAACTTTGGAAGTTAACTTAATTGAACTTAATTGGCTGTAAAGTTGCTTTGCAATGATTTGTATGGTGAAAAGCGCTGTACAAATAAACTTGATTTGACCATTTAACTCTGGAATAACCTGCCTAACATTGTTCGGGAGGCAGACACACTCTTGCAGTTTAAATCTAGATTAAAGACCCATCTCTTTAACCTGGCTTACACATAACACACTAATACGCTTCTAATATTCAAATCCGTTAAAGGATCGTTAGGCTGCATTAATTAGGTCAACCGGAACCGGGAACATTTCTCATAACACCCGATGTACTTGCTACATCACTAGAAGAATGGCATCTACGCTAATATTAGTCTGATTCTCTCTTATTCCGAGGTCACCGTAGCCACCAGATCCAGTCCGTATCCAGATCAGATGGTCACTGCAGTCACCCGGATCCAGTACGTATTCAGACCAGATGGTGGATCAGCACCTAGAAAGGACCTCTGTTTTATTACGTCTTAAATTGATTTTTCCGTACTGCTGGTTCGTCTGGTCAGAGGAGAACTGGCTCCCCGACTGAGCCTGGTTTCTCCCAAGGATTTTTCTCCATTCTGTCACCGATGGAGTTTTGGTTCCTTGCCGCTGTCGCCTCTGGCTTGCTTAGTTGGGGACACTTCATTTCCAGCGATATCGTTGACTTGATTGCAAAGATACCATTTAAACTGAGCTGAGCTGGATGATGACATCATTGAATTGAATGATGAACTGTCTTTAACTGAAAAATGAGTGTTTACTATTGTCATTTTGCATTATTGACACACTATTTTCCTAATTAATGCTGTTCAGTTGCTTTGACACAATCTGTATTGTTAAAAGCGCTATATAAATAAAGGTGACTTAATAACTTTGGAAGAAATTTTCAGCATATTTAAATTTTTGGGTGAACTATGCTTTTAAAGGGACTCAAACAGTTGGTTTGTTTACAAGCAGGATATCCATTGCAATTTATTCAATGGGCTCCAAATAGTTGGTTTGTAGAAAGTGAGAAATTAAACTTTTGACAGATGCATGAGGTGGATGTATTGTTAGTGACATTCATTTAGTAAAGTTAGTTGAAAACCCATAGTATCTCCATCCATTGCAATACCACAACCCCATAAACTCATTTCTGCATTCTGTTGGCAGTGCAGAAGGAAACACGACATGCACAGGTAAAAGAGCAAATTCACAACCAGGGGTGCGTTTCCCGCACAACTACGTAACTAGCATAGTATGATGCATCGTTAAAGAAATCAACTAGCTAGTCACGACTGTTTCCTGAAACATTACTCTCGCAAATTTGTCGTTCAACCATGTTGGTTAATGGCAGATTTTTTGCTATAAATTACAGACATGGCATCTGAAGGCTAATTCTCTTTTTCCCCTCAGTTATTCTGCTTAATTTCCAGATTCAATCATCAGCTCTTTCTTACGCACTAGAGCATACGTACGCACATGCGCATCATTCAAAAACAGCACTTAAAATCTTTGACAAATTAAGAGACGGAAATTAAATTTCTATATATTAGAAATGAAAGATATCGATTGTGCTGAATGTCAGCTTGCTTATTTTGCTCAAGATAAGGATTTATAAAGTCCACGTCATACAAACAAGAAACTATGCTTCTAACCACAGGTTGAGAGCTGTCGTTCTACAGGTAACTGCACAAGTTTGTGAATGTCCATTGGAACTATAATTCCGCAAAACAACGATTTGTTAAACTATGCTGATAACAACGGAACTTGTGACCATAGTTGGCTAACGATGCTTTTGGGAAACGCACCCCAGAGCAATCTTCAGAGGAGGAAGTACCATTTCACTTCATGAAAAGTTCAGAAGTAGGTACCTTTTATGAATTTGCTCACCGTTTTCTCATCTTGATATTTGCCCCCCAAGTCCATCTTATTAGATACTGATTTCGTATTAGACTTGATTTCTCTAGCCTCTTCTTCTATTATCAAATAGAAAGTATCTTGGTGACTGCCAGTCTCATCCACATCCTGGACAAAGTGGAAGAATCAGCCTGGTTTCTCACGGTCTCTAAAAAAAGCTCCTTTGTAGGACGTGACATGCATGAGGGGCGAGGGCTGCAGATGGTTTTTGATGGGAGTGTAGTTTTGCCAGTTATGTTGTAGAATTAAGGGACGAGTATGATCTCTTTATTACAAGATATCATGACATACCGACTCAGCAGGGGCTTGTTAGTGGCTTCCCAGATGAGCATTCAGACAGATTTATACTCTTCTTTTTTTTTTTGTTAGTGGAGGTGGAACTCAAGGGGATTGTAATGGATTTTTAAGCTTTAAACATGCAACACAGCTGGTGCATGTCATTAGAAACATTAGCAACAACATTAGAAACAAATGTATAGAGTGAAATAAACAATAACCAAACCATCATTACTGATGCTGGAACTTCATGATGACCCAAGCTCATTAGACTAATCTGCTGTGTAAAGTCTCAGTATGATGTTATTGTGATAACAACACAACATGCACCAGCTCAGGTTCATATGACCATCTGAATATAACGGCTGAAATCAGTGGAACATCTTGAGTTACGTGTATGTTGTTTTATGATGACATATCAGTTTTACAGAGTTGGAATCAAAAATCAGTTTTAACAAATGTCCTGAACGCATTCTGAATCTAACAGAAGAAATATGTTTTTGAATGGAAGCGACGACAGATCGCTTCCTTGTACTGCCCATTTATTTGCAACACCGTTTTACTGGGAAATACACTGATTGTACTCTTGTTCAAATGCACTTCTTCATGAAAAGATCAACATCACTTAAAAATGTATGGTTATGAGAACAAATTAGTTACAAGTACAACAATTGTGTCTGCGATTGCTGCAACTGTTGTCAACAGAACCCAATTCATAATGCAGCTCATTGCATTGTCAGCATTGCCACAACTGCAGCACACACAGTTTGGACAACGTGATACTCTGATATATAGCTCATTCAATGTTTGGTAAAATAGTTTTATTTAAAAAAATTACACTCAAAAATTATTTACCATATTTTCCCGAATATAAGTCACATTTTTTGTCATCTGAAACATGCAACATTCCCAAGTGACTTCTATGATGCAATTAAATTCAAGCATGCAAAACATGCACAAAGTGCACACATTTGTATGGGTGTTGAGAATGTGGGCGTATATGTACTGTATAGCGCATTGTCCACATGCCGGTAGTTTCAGATGCATGTTAAATAAATTTGTTTACGCTTGACATTTATAATAAATGTTGTTCATAATAAATCCATATCATTTATATTTGTTTTATACTTAAATATTTTATTTCTGTTCTGAGAGAACTAAAATACATGAGTGTAGCGTTTAGAATTATTGTAAATAAATACGTTTTATTTACCAATATTTTACATTATTTCTTAATGAGATCCAGTTAACAAAAATAAGTTCCCATTAAGTGATAAAAAAAAAACCTTTTAGGCTGTGAGATATCAAAATGATGCAAATTAAAATGAGCCATTTGCCAAATTACAGAGCAGTAGAAGCCTTCCTGCTTTTTAATTTAGAAATGCAAACATACAGTCTGTGAGCGGTGACATTTATTAAAGATGTTTTGCTTTTTAAAGTGTTTTAGTTGATGAGAATTATTGCTGGGGTTCAGACAAATCCATATTTGTTTATCTCAAATATTACTGTTACTAATAATCTTCCTATTATTATTACTATTATTATTATTATTATCTAAACCATTTGGAATGCAATATTGCTTTTATCCAAAGCAACACTGCTTTTGAGGCTCTGTATTTGATCTGTTTATGGATTCCCTCGAATTGAACCTATGATCTTGCTCTGCTGATTGATTTACAAGAATGCAATTTTGACAGAAACTTCTATGGTTACCATGGTAACATTCTGTAAGAGTCACTGTAACTGAGAAACGGAACACAGATTATGGTAACACTTTACAATAAGGTTCCATTAGTTACAGTACATTAGTTAACATGAACTAACAATGACAAACACCTTTAAATAATTCATTAATTTCATAATGTTAATTTCAATATTTACTAATACATTATTAAAAAATCAAACATTGGATTGATTAATATTATTTAGTGGCTCTGATCTAACATGAACTAACAATGAGCAGTTGTATTTTTATTAACATGAACAAAGATTCAGTGAAGATAAATAAAGATTAAGTACCACCACAATGTACATGAATAATTAAACATGACAGTTTGAAGTAGAAAGACTGAAAGAGATTTTATTTATTTATTTGTAAAACATAACTCCAGTAATCTTGATTTTATTTATAACCTTGAAAAATTATTTTTACAGCATGTGAATCGTAGCGCTGTCAAAAAAAAAAAGCCCTCAAAACAGCTTCTACTTCATCAGGTGTGTGGTGTAGTCGACAGTCACTGAATGGCCGTGTGTGCTGAGTCTATCAGACTCTCCACTGGAGGAATTGTTTATTTCTTTGTCCTTTCAACCTAAAATTTTCCCCAAAGCCGCACAGAGCTCTAAATATGAGTCTCCGCTGTTCTAATTAGAGACTGTCTCTCCTCGTTGGGCACGGAGCTTACATCAGGACAGGCTAAATATGAAAACGAAATGCATGACATTTTGTGAAAGAAAAAACAAACAATATACAAAGCAAAAACGTACTCGGTTACTGACGTAACCTTGGTTCCCTGAGATACGGAAACGAGTACTGCGTTTGCTAGACGCATATGGGAAAAAAGCCTTTTTCTCCTATTTCATTCACGCAGTGAAACTGCACTGCCATTGGTTAGTGCAGGGCTTTAAAAACAAACCAATGGCACGGCAGCGGAGCTGCACGAGCCTATGGCGACGAAGCCCGCCAAAGCCCGCCAGAATGGGCGGGGCATCTGGCTATATAAGCGAGCGCTCGCCACAGGATTCTCAGGTTTACTTCGACTGAAGTGACGACTGAGTCGTGCAGCTACATAGCACGGCCAGCAACGCAGTACTCGTTCCCGTATCTCAGGGAACCGAGGTTACGTTAGTAACCGAGTACGTTCCCTTTCGATACTTCACTCGTACTGCGTCTGCTAGACGCATATGGGAACAGTCCATTCACGCCGTGCTAATGTAGTGGAACGACTAAAGGTATAACTTCCATAAGCAACCAATGCTTATAGAGAAGTCAACAATAACCCAAGGCTAAAGTGGGCTGAGCTTTCTAGGTCACACCCGGCCTGGTTAATCGTTCCAGAGTATACCCATAACCTCGACAGCCAGGGGTCGAGAGCTAACAGGTGAACAATACCAGAGAACTTGGGCGCGGCACGGCTCTCTGTCATGTCTGTTTACACAGCGCGTGCTATTTCAAGCGGAAAGGATCCTGGCCTGTAAGGCCGGGACTTCCAGGTTATAAAACCTCGCAAATGTGGACGGCGAGGCCCAGCCGGCCACCTCACAAATATCCGCAATGGACACACCACTGGACCATGCCCACGACGAGGCGATGCCTCTAGTCGAGTTGGCCCGTACTCTAATGGGGCATTGGAGGCCCAAGGAAGAGTATGCTAGCGAGATGGCGTCTATTATCCATCTAGAGAGTCTTTGCTTCGTAACCGGAAACCCCTTGGTGCGTTTACCGAAGCTGACAAAGAGTTGTTCCGATCACCTATAGGGAGCGGAATGCTCAATAAAGATTCTCAACACCCTGACGGGGCAGAGCAGAGATAGCTCTCTGTCCTCTTTGGTTGGAGGAAGCGCAGAGAGCGTAATGACCTGTGCTCTGAACGGAGTGGAGAGCACTTTAGGTACGTAACCGTGCCTCGGTTTCAGGACGACTTAGAGTCGTTAGGCCCGAATTCCACAGTGCCTGCAGGTCTCCTATTCACTTTACTTTTCAGCGGATTCAGCCTCCTTGCACCCCTCAGGAAGCGGATGACCGAGCTATTCCTGCCCACTGATTGGCCTTCAATAGGGACATGAGAGGCCGCTATAGCCGCCACATAGACTTTGAGCGTGGATGGGGAGCGACCCTTTTCCAGCAGCTCTTGTAGAAAAGACAGCACCTCTGCTAATTCGGAAGTGAGAGGGTCTTTGCCGCGGTTAAAACACCAGGCGGAGAAAAAAGACCACTTTAAGACATAGAGGCGTCTCGTAGACTGAGCTCTAGCCTCCGAAATTGTGTTTAAGACTCGCTCTGGGAGGCACGAAGGGTCCCGTTGAGCGGCCAGAGGTGCAGGGCCCATAGGTCGGGCCGAGGGTGCCATAATTTCCCTGTTCGCTTGAGAGAGGTGATCCCGTCTCAGTGGAACAGGCCAAGGGGCCGCTATCAGTAGCTGAGTCAGCTCTGATAGCCACAGCTGGGGGGCTACCAGGAGAACCCTGTGTTTTTGTTCCCTCACTCGCCTGATTACCTGTGGGATCAGAGCGATCGGGGGGAATGCATAAAGAAGGAGGCTGGGCCAATCGTGGGCCAACGCGTCCTTGGTCTT
>NW_015506525.1:60331-64545 GCF_001515645.1 Sinocyclocheilus grahami
CCAGGGGTCGAGAGCTAACAGGTGAACAATACCAGAGAACTTGGGCGCGGCACGGCTCTCTGTCATGTCTGTTTACACAGCGCGTGCTATTTCAAGCGGAAAGGATCCTGGCCTGTAAGGCCGGGACTTCCAGGTTATAAAACCTCGCAAATGTGGACGGCGAGGCCCAGCCGGCCACCTCACAAATATCCGCAATGGACACACCACTGGACCATGCCCACGACGAGGCGATGCCTCTAGTCGAGTTGGCCCGTACTCTAATGGGGCATTGGAGGCCCAAGGAAGAGTATGCTAGCGAGATGGCGTCTATTATCCATCTAGAGAGTCTTTGCTTCGTAACCGGAAACCCCTTGGTGCGTTTACCGAAGCTGACAAAGAGTTGTTCCGATCACCTATAGGGAGCGGAATGCTCAATAAAGATTCTCAACACCCTGACGGGGCAGAGCAGAGATAGCTCTCTGTCCTCTTTGGTTGGAGGAAGCGCAGAGAGCGTAATGACCTGTGCTCTGAACGGAGTGGAGAGCACTTTAGGTACGTAACCGTGCCTCGGTTTCAGGACGACTTAGAGTCGTTAGGCCCGAATTCCACAGTGCCTGCAGGTCTCCTATTCACTTTACTTTTCAGCGGATTCAGCCTCCTTGCACCCCTCAGGAAGCGGATGACCGAGCTATTCCTGCCCACTGATTGGCCTTCAATAGGGACATGAGAGGCCGCTATAGCCGCCACATAGACTTTGAGCGTGGATGGGGAGCGACCCTTTTCCAGCAGCTCTTGTAGAAAAGACAGCACCTCTGCTAATTCGGAAGTGAGAGGGTCTTTGCCGCGGTTAAAACACCAGGCGGAGAAAAAAGACCACTTTAAGACATAGAGGCGTCTCGTAGACTGAGCTCTAGCCTCCGAAATTGTGTTTAAGACTCGCTCTGGGAGGCACGAAGGGTCCCGTTGAGCGGCCAGAGGTGCAGGGCCCATAGGTCGGGCCGAGGGTGCCATAATTTCCCTGTTCGCTTGAGAGAGGTGATCCCGTCTCAGTGGAACAGGCCAAGGGGCCGCTATCAGTAGCTGAGTCAGCTCTGATAGCCACAGCTGGGGGGCTACCAGGAGAACCCTGTGTTTTTGTTCCCTCACTCGCCTGATTACCTGTGGGATCAGAGCGATCGGGGGGAATGCATAAAGAAGGAGGCTGGGCCAATCGTGGGCCAACGCGTCCTTGGTCTTTGAGAAATAAATTTGGCAGAGAGAGTTGTCTTCTGAGGCGAAGAGGTCTACCTCAGCCTCGCCGAAGATCTCCCAGATTTTCTGAACCGTTTGCGGATGGAGCGTCCACTCTCCTGAGGGGACATTGCTCCTTGATAACATCTCCGCTCCCCGGTTCAATTTGCCCGGTATATGCGCTGCCTTTAGCGAGCGCAGGTTGGGTTGAGCCCACTCCAAGAAGCGCTCCACTAGCATGAAGAGGCACTTTGAAGAGAGGCCTCCCTGGCGATTTATGTAGGACACAGCCGACATGTTGTCCGATCGGATTAGCACATGGTGCCCTTTCAGGACTGGCACGAAGAACTGACAGGCTCGACATACTGCTAGCATTTCCAGGCAGTTGATATGGAAGCCTTTTTCCGCCATTGCCCAGTGGCCGAAGGTCGGTATGCCCTCGCACAGCGTCCCCCAACCTGAGTTGGAGGCGTCTGTCGTGACAACTGTCCTTCTGTGAACCCTCCCCATGGCCACACCCTGTTCCATTCAACGGGAGTTCTTCCAGGGGGTCAGGACCGATACACAGGCCTGACTCACCCTGATATGCAGGCGTCCGTGATGCCACGCATGGAATGGAACCCGTGGTTTCAACCAGCGCTGAAGGGGGTGCATACGCAGCAGACCCAACTGTTTGAAATTTGAAATGCTTTGAGCGGGCGAGCGGTACCGATCTTGAAGGAAGTCGCCAGCCTCCGTATGGCCAGAGCTCGTTCTGGCGTGACTACAGCTTTCATTTGAGCTGAGTCAAAGATTGTTCCCAGGAACGAGATTCGTTGGCTGGGAAGCAATGAGCTTTTGGCAAAATTGACCCTGAGTCCCAGACACTCCAGGTGGCTGAGAACCCGTGGTTTCAACCAGCGCTGAAGGGGGTGCATACGCAGCAGACCCAACTGTTTGAAATTTGAAATGCTTTGAGCGGGCGAGCGGTACCGATCTTGAAGGAGGCCGCCAGCCTCCGTATGGCCAGAGCTCGTTCTGGCGTGACTACAGCTTTCATTTGAGTTGAAGATTGTTCCCAGGAACGAGCTTCGTTGGCTGGGAAGCAATGAGCTTTTGGCAAAATTGACGCTGAGTCCCAGGCACTCCAGGTGGCTGAGGAGGAGGGCTCTGTGAGATATCAGTTCTGCCTCCGACTGGGCCAGGATGAGCCAGTCGTCGAGGTAATTGACAATATGGACTCCCATCTGTCTCAGAGGGGAAAGAGCCGCATCCATGCACTTCGTAAAGGTGCGGGGGGCCAGGGACAGCCCGAAGGGAAGGACCGTATATTAATAAGCCACACCCTCGAAGGCGAATCTCAAGAATGGCCTGTGACGAGTATGCATCCTACAGGTCTAGGGAAAAGAAACGAATTTGCGCGAGGATCTGTTTCAGTGAAATCATCCTGAACGACCTCCTTAGGAGGGCGCGATTCAGGTGTCTGAGATCGAGGATGGGCCGGAGGTCACCATCTCTTTTGGGGATGAGGAAGTAATGGCTGTAAAGGCCTGACTCGCTCTGGGCTGGAGGAACCCTTTCCACGGCTCCTTTTGCCAGCAAATTCATCACCTCTGAGCACAGGACATGGGCGTCCTTGCTCTGCACGGAGGTGGGGACCACGCCGCTGAAGCGTGTGGGTCTTTGAGCGAATTGGAGTGAATATCCTCACTTTATTATGCCCATAACCCATTCCGACACCCCGGGGATGGCCTGCCAGGCCTCAGCCCGCGTGACGAGGGGTTGAATTAACTTGGGTGACTGGCCGCATGGGGGCAGAACACGTACGAGTGATGGAAGAGGGAGATTGCCCTGTCAAAGTGCTGCGTGGAGAGTGATGCAAGCGGGGCCTTGCCGGCTTTTAATCACTCACGCCTGATCGATCATACCCACGAGTTTGCCATTTCTGCCTCCGAGTAACTGGGAGGAGAGAAACACAAGAGCAGGGGAGGCGGGGCTTAGCGACGCACACACAAATGCGAAGCCGCCCGCGTTTCGCTTTGATCTGCAGGATCAGCAATGAGCGTAGAGTCGTCGCTGAAGGAGAATAAATCTGAGAATCCTGTGGCGAGTGCCCGCTTATATAGCCAGATGCCCCGCCCATTCTGGCGGGCTTTGGCAGGCTTCGTCGCCATAGGCTCGTGCAGCTCCGCTGCCGCTCTATTGGTTTGTTTTTAAAGCCCTGCACGAACCAATGGCCGTGCAGTTTCACTGCGTGAATGAAATAGGCTTCAGTTCAGGAGAAAAAGGCTTTTTTCCCATATGCGTCTAGCAGACGCAGAACAAGTGAAGTATCGAAAGGGAACAGAACAATATTCTTTGTCTAGGCAGGTTTATGTTTCTCACTTTAATGGTTTTGACTGTTAAAGTAAGTGTAGCCTTTAGGTTTGTAGTTGACCGGGGTGTTTGTTTTGTTCAATGTGTAAATATGGTTGGACATGATATATTTAAAGAATCGTTAATCTGCTTAATAGCTGAATAAAGTTTAAAAATCAATCAGTGCCAACTTGTCCATTAATTACCTGAACTGGGTTACTATCAAGCGCTCAGCTATAATACAGTACTATTTTTGCCCTTGGTAGTAATCTGTGGTCCAAAATAATCTTTACTTAAATTTGTAATATTTGCTAATATGGTTTCCACTTGTGGATTTGTTCACCCCTTATGTCTTAAAAATGTTTTATTTAGACTTACAAAGTCTATAACAACTTTTCGAACATGCAAAAAATAAATAAATAAATAAACAAATAAAATAAAAATATGAAATATTATAAAATATTGTAATATTAAAATATTGCAATATGATAAAATATTCGACTTGAAATTTTAAAGATTAAAATCACAATTTTATAACTTTATTCCCAATATCACAATAAACTGAACTTTATTTTAATTATTATTTTAAATAATTTCACTACACTGATTCAAGGTTATTACAGTTTACTAAATAAAATTATATATATGTATATATATATATATGTATATAT
>NW_015506525.1:64581-71636 GCF_001515645.1 Sinocyclocheilus grahami
GTTTCTGACAGTTTGTGCAGAAATTCTCTGGTTATGCAAACCGATTGTTGCAGCAGCTGTCCGGGTGGCTGGTCTCAGACGATCTTGGAGGTGAAGATGCTGGATGTGGATGTCCTGGGCTGGTGTGGTTACACGTGGTCTGCGGTTGTGAGGCCGGTTGGATGTACTGCCAAATTCTCTGAAACACCTTTGGAGATGGCTTATGGTAGAGAAATGAACACTCAATTCACGGGCAACAACTCTGGTGGACATTCCTGCAGTCAGCATGCCAATTGCACGCTCCCTCAAACTTGCGACATCTGTGGCATTGTGCTGTGTGATAAAACTGCACATTTTATAGTGGTCTTTTATTTTGGCCAGACTAAGGCACACCTGTGCAATAATCATGCTGTCTAATCAGCATCTTGATATGCCACACCTGTGAGGTGGATGGATTATCTCGGAAAAGGAGAAGTGCTCACCAACACAGATTTAGACAGATTTGTGAACAATATTTGAGAGAAATAGGCCTTTTGTGTACATAGAAAAAGTCTTAGATCTTTGAGTTCAGCTCATGAAAAATGGGGGCAAAAATAAAAGTGTTGCGTTTATAATTTTGTTCAGTATATACAGTATATGTATAATATGCAGTGGTTTTCAAAACTGTCCTGGAGCAGCAGCACTGTCTCCCTCATCTAACATCCCGATTCAACTCTTCAGCTCATTAGTAGAGACTTTAAGACCTGAAGTGAGTCAAAAAAGGTAGAGTTTAGAGAAAATACAATGTGTGTCAGATCTGCATCATGTTCAGCAGCGGCAGCTAATAAAGCAGCCAAAATAACCTGATAACCCAGCTGCTGTGATGTCTGTTCATCAAAGAACCAAAGAAAATTAATCTATATTTAATTTAGAATTTAGTGTTTGATTACTTTATTCAATTTCTGTATATTTCCTACTAGCTGAAGGGCCCATGTAGCTAAATATGACATTTATTATGTGAAGATTGTTTTAAGTTCACTTAAATTAGAAGTTATGTTTTAAAGTCTAATAAATGTTAAAATTGATAGCTCTCAGTTATACTGTAATGTTAAATGGCTATAGTCAATTGTTAAATATTAGGGGAAAAAATCATAGAGACAACAGTAGTATTGCTATCAGTGATACTCGCCTTCAGTCATTAAAAATATACTGTCTTTATGTTGTTTTTACATTAATTTGAAGATTGAATGTGAAATTATTGAATATAAAAGTATATTTAAAGGGGTCATATGATGCTTTTTTAAAGATCATTATTTTGTGTATTTGGTGTAACAGAATATGTTGACATGCTTTAATGTTCAAAAAACACATTATTTTTCAAATACTGTACATTATTGTAGGTCCTCTATGCCCCGCCTCTCTCAAACGCTTCGTTTTCTACAAAGCCCCTCCTTCCAACAAGCACAGTCTGCTCTGATTGGCCAGCTGACCCAGTGTATTGTGATTGGCCGAACACCGCAAGCACTCGTCGGAAATGTAACGCCCCTTACCATAATCGCGAGCTTCATCTTTCAAAATAAATGTAAAGACAGAGCCCGAAAGGGGAACAGAGTCGCGTGACAGACACAGTGATGAAGCTGGTATGTGTGCAGTACACAAGCCACGGTTAAGACAGCTGACTCCACTGTGATGTGTATCTCTCTCGCACTCTTTCGCTCACGCACGCACACACGCACACACACACACACACACACACACACACAAATGTATATATTCAGAACAGGATTAGAATAGAATTCTATTTTAAATATATTAATTTTTCTACAACAGCAAAACCACCATACCCTGTAAACTCAATAATAATAATAATAATATCAATTATATAATTCAGTTTATAATTCCAGAGTAATTAAGAGGGGCAAAGAAAAAATTATTTAACTTTTAAACTTAAAATAATATTTTCTGTTCTGTGTTTCTTTTTCAAAACTGTGTAATGGCATTTGCTGCTGTATCAATACAGAAGCATCCATTTCAATAGCAAATACTTAAACTAATAACAAAACAGTAGCTGATTCAGAATTTCATGTAAGTAATCTTAAAGATTCCTAAATGCATCTACTTCCGGAAGGCCAAATAAAGTGCTTTTGCTTTCGTCTAGAAACACACAGCGTCTCCCTGACATGCTGCTTCAACACTAACTGCGGTTACTGAAACCACACCTTCTTTCTTTGCGTGAACATTTGGGCCACATTATGCTAATATTTCCACATAGTGAGGTAGATATGTGGGGGCGTGTTAGAACGAGCCGTTTTAGGGGGGCGTGGCAGAGTCTTAACTTTGATAAAGAATATCTCTTTGGTTTTGAGACTTTAGTCTTTGCAACTTCAGGGATCTTATCTATACACAATCAGCTTGTAACACTCCAAAGAGAAAGGAAAACTTGAAATCGCATCATACGACCCCTTTAAAAACGTTAATGTTAGGTGGGATTAATCGCGATTAATTTCAGAAAAAAAAATGTGCGATTAATTCATTATTATTTTCATAGATTGACAGCACATAATTGACTTCCACATGCAAAGATGGGAATGCAAGCTCATGCGAAGAAACTTCAAACTGTGCTGTGTAGAAAAGTGTGTGTAATAGAAGATCTAAACATCAGATTCACCTCTTGACTGATTTCAAAGAACACAAACTGACAGGAAATTGGAAAAGATGGCATATCCACCTTAAATAACTAACACACCAATTTACGACCTGCTTTTCGTTAAAAACTATAATTCAGTGCTCTTGTGGCGTTAGGCAATATGTAAATACATATTTTCATTCATACAGCTGTATATACAGTACAGAATGCACATATCTGTACATAAACAGTCAGTTTCTTAGTTTTTTTTTTATTTCATTATTTTTCTTAATTTTTTATTGATTTAAATGTTCTTCTTTCTCGTGCATATGTATGTACCCAGAGTTCCTGGAAACTACAACAAATTATTTGCGTGTTTGTGCACACTTGGCTAAGAAAGCTCAATCTGATTCATTCATTCTGATTCTGTTATTTGCACATATTGAATGTCTGATTGGTGTGGCATCATATTCTGTTTGTTGCAGTGTCGGAAGAAATTTCACATACTCAAAGTAGTGTGACTGCGGCGCAAAACCCTTTGACTAAGGCAGGTCTTTAACGAAATTCTAAAGCTGGTTTGTATCAATCTAAAATATTTCATCATTTGATCACATAACAGAAATCAGTATGGTACTAAAGTATAAAATGTTCAAGTAAAAAATAAAGATTGCTGACAAGCTCATGTAAGCTATTGTAACTGTAGCTCTCTATTTGCATCTTGTTCCTGCCAGTGTATGATTAATCAGATTATAATGAATCAAGTTTGAGCTTGATCAAAAGAGATTTCAGGAAGTGTGTTTTGCTCTTTGTTGGAAAGAAATGCTTAAACTACAAGAATAATCCTTTTTTTTTTTAAAGGTTAAAGGTAGCTGAGAGACAGCAATGGACCATAACATATTCTATTCTAAGTGTTTATATTGTTTCATTATAAGGTATTTCTCAATTTTTTTGGTGAATATGCTGCTTTTACTATTGTAGTTCTTTCTGAAACGGCTCTCAAAATGTCTGAGGGCTTCTATTTTCCATTCTTCTTGTTCAGTTCAAAAGCAAAGCTCATCATCATTGATGGAGTCCATTAATAAAGCGTTTTAAGCCACAACGGCCAGTTCCCACTTGGCAGTACATCACTGCACTGGATATTGCGAGAAAATTGTTTCCACATGTATCAATATCATTACATTTTACTGACGTGACACCAGGCACTCTCGTCAAAGTCGTACACATGTTTTACTTCGGCACACATCAGAAAAGGTCCTGATCTGAGCGCGAGTGAGGCAGCTCCCGTTTACACTGGCTGTCTGAACTTGTTCTGCTTCCAGCACTGATAGAAGCCACTCTGTGTGAATGTTTGTGTGTTTTGATCCAATCTCCAGAGAAAGAAAAAATGTTTTCCCTCTTCATATGTTTCCCTGACTGACCTCAAATGACTCATGCTCTCTCCAAACTCAAATTCCACTGCTTTGGATCCTTCAGCACCTTCCACTGCCATTGCCCTCAGAAGAACTACACTATAAAAGTGAGATGCAGCTGGGTGATTGTACATAACAGGTGTCATTTGGGTCTTTCACACTGTATATACAGTGGTGTGAAAAAGTGTTGGCGCCCTTCCTGTTTTTTTTAATTTTTGCATATTTGTCACACTTAAAAGATTCAGATCATCAAACAAATTTTAATATTACACAAAGATAATGCAAGTAAATACAAAATGCAGTTTTTAAATGATGATTTCTTTTATTAAGGGAAAAAAGCTGTCCAAACCTGCCTGGCCCTACGTGAAAAAGTAATTGCCCCCTAAATCTAATAACTGGTTGTGCCACGCTTTGCAGCAACAACTGCAATCAAGTGTTTGAGATAACTGGCAATGAGTCTTTCACGTCGATGTGGATGAATTTTGGCCCACTCGTCTTTGCACATTGGAGGGTTTTCGAGCATGAATGGACTGTTTAAGCATCTCAATTGGATTTAAGTCTGGACTTTGATTTGGCCACTCCAAAACCTTAATTTAGTTTTTCTTGAGTATTCAGAGGTGGACTTGCTGGTGTGTTTGGATAATTGTCCTGCTACATAACCCAAGTGCCACGCTTTGCAGCAACAACTGCAATCAAGTGTTTGCAATAACTGGCAATTAATCTTTCACGTCGATGTGGAGGAATTTTGGCCCACTCGTCTTTGCACATTGGAGGGTTTTCGAGCATGAATGGACTGTTTAAGCATCTCAATTGGATTTAAGTCTGGACTTTGATTTGGCCACTCCAAAACCTTAATTTAGTTTTTCTTGAGCCATTCAGAGGTGGACTTGCTGGTGTGTTTGGGATCATTGTCCTGCTACATAACCCAAGTGCACTTGAGCTTGAGGTCACAAACTGACGGCCGGACATTCTCCTTCAGGATTTTCTGATAGAGTGCAGAATTCATGGTTCCATCAATTATGGCGAGTCGTCCAGGTCCTGAAGCTGCAAAGCAGCCCCAGACCATCACACTACCTCCACCATGTTTGACTGTTGGTATGATGTTCTTTAATGAAATGCTGTGTTGGTTTTACGCCAGATGTTACGGGACACACACCTTCCAAAAAGTTTAACTTTTGTCTCATCAGTCTGGACAGCTTTTTTCCCTTAATAAAAGAAATCATCATTTAAAAACTGCATTTTGTATTTACTTGCATTATCTTTGTGTAATATTAAAATTTGTTTGATGATCTGAATGTTTTAAGTGTGACAAATATGCAAAAAATGTTAAAAACAGGAAGGGGGCAAAAACATTTTCACACCACTGTATGTGTGTGTGAAAAAGTTCACTCTGTATGTTGTTTTTCTCTTAAACACAAAAGGAGAATCTTTTAAGAATTCTCATGCAATATTTTCCATAAAACAGCAAATTGTCAAGCTCTCTAAATAGGAAAAAAAAACCATCAGAAAAGCACAAAAGTCTCCTGATGGCTTTCAGAAACAAACAAAAAAAATGCTTATACATACAGTTCATTGCAGTTTCCAGCTGAAGTGAACAGTAGAGGCAGTAAAACACCAACAACTTTAATTCCTTTTCACACAAATTATGATTACATGGGCATAGTAAGCAATAATATACAAGAGGCTGTGCTTTATTGTGAATAAGTCACAGCTAAGAGGCGTTGTAAGGTACGACCCCTTTCAGCTGTGACTTATTCACAATACAGCACGCCTCAAGTACCTTACTGCTTTTATAAAATGGTTACCACAAAAAAATTAAATTAAATTAAAACCAAACATTTATGTATTGATATGTTGCGTCATTAAATGCTGTCCTGATGCAACATAACGCCAACAGGTCACTCATTCTTCATTACATAAATAATAAACAGTTAATTTTGCTGAAATACATGGAAAGGTTTTGATAGCTATATTATTGATTGGTTATATTGCTAAGGGTGTTGCGCAGTGATACACAGAACCTTTGGGTGAAGTAGTCTAAGCCGTGCTTTACCGTGAATAAAACACAGCCGCTGGCCAATCAGAATTGAGGACTGGAACGGTTTTATAATGATGAATAAAGACTTGTTTTTGTGCAATTCCTTGAACAATACTATGTTATGACCTCAAAACAGTTTTCTCATAGTGCATAATTAATAAACTAATACATTTTGACATTTGCATCACATAATCAGCTCCATATGTATGGCTTTTCTGGCATAATAAACTTGCTCGGTAGCGCACCCGGTACGGCACTGTACTTGTGATGTGGAGCACAGTCTTTATGAGTATGAGTCCCTTAAATCACGAGTCATGAAAAAAGAGCTCAAATACTTGTAGAAGCAAGGAAAAATGATTGTTTCAGCAGATGTGTTTTTATCTCATGTTTGCGTTTGTTCACATTATCGGTTGTGTGTAGTGTGGGTGCTACATTATTTTCAAATGTAATAGAGCATTAACCTTTAAGTGCCACTCACTAGACATTTCATTTGCGAACTGCCACAATATATACAACAACCAACATCATAAAACCAGATTTATGTTAATCTGTTTTGGATAATACTGAACATGCTTTTAGCGCAACTTACTGGCCAGTTCACTTTGAAAGTGTCACAAAAAGTACAAGCAACTTAACATAATTTTGTAGCACAGACACGTTTCCAGTGAGTCTGGGTTGTTTAAAACAGGTTTTCACACAAAGCTATTGCTTGAAGACTTGGAGTATATAGCACACTATGTACACATTATTTTTTTATGGGCTTTTTTTTGTCTTTTACGGAGCTTGACCAAATATTTGAGCCGTTATGGAAAAGAGCAATGTAGAGATTCCTCAGTGGTTCTTTTGGTTTTCAGAAAAAACACCAGCAGCATAAACGTCTGGAATGACATGAAGGGCGAACAAATGATGACAGGACTATACTATATATATTAAAGGGGTCATATGATGCGATTAAAATTGTTCCTTTCTCTTTGGAGTGTTACAAGCTCTTGGAGCATAAAGAAGATCTGTAAAGTTGCAAAGA
>NW_015506525.1:71805-84792 GCF_001515645.1 Sinocyclocheilus grahami
TGTTTGTCATTTCTCCGATCACAAATGCAGACAGAGTTTTATGTTTACGCGGCGCGATGCAATGCAACGCGTAAAAAGTAATTATTAGTCATTACAATCAGTAATTATGTCCCCACTGGATGAAACAAATGCCTCGTTTGTAATGGGTTTTAATGTTTTTGAATCATCACTCCGGCCGGACACGGCATCAACAGTATGTGAGGGGCGTAACATTTCCATCTCACGCTTGAGGTACTCGGCCAATCACAACGCACTGGATAGCTGGCCAATCAGAGCACACCTCGCTTTTCAGAACGATGAGCTTTGTAAAAATCGACGCCTTTCAAAAAGGCGGGGCATAGAGGAGAAACAATAATGTACAGTATGTGGAAAATAATGTGTTTTTTTTACTTTAAACCGCATACACACATTTCATTACACCAAATACACAACATAATGTTCTTATCATATGCATCATATGACTCCTTTAACAATTCTTCATAACGACATGATCCTTCTTGCAATTCCTGCACATTTATTTTTTCTTCCAACTCATCAAACTGGAAAAGGGACATGGCAAACATGGAGAGATGATGGAAAAGTACTACAGCAAGTCTGAACACATGCAGGTTAAATCTTCCTATCTTATGAGGGATGTCAGCTGTTACAAGCACAGATTCAACAAGGGGATTGGCAAATGAACGCCAAAAGAATCAAAACAATGCTTCAAAAGTACACACACGTGTCATGCACATAAACTTGGTTGTTAATCTACATTAGGAAGGTTACAATAGTATTTTCAGTAACCATTTGCTGCCAAATAGACACTTATGAACAGAAGTTTGCCATAGCAGACTCTGTCCTTTAGAACGTAAGTGTGGGCTTTTGACAGCTTAACTGATTAATTCAGGTCCATTCTTCACCGCTGACCTAATCCTGCCTTAACTGTCAGGTTTTGAGATTCAAGACTCCACATTTGCAAGCTCTCTGAAACTATATATATATATATAGTATATATGCGTTTTGTTTTGTTATATGTTTATTTATACATACAGGATGACAAAAAGTGCATTAATGTAGTTTTTTAGCTACCGTTTACATTGCATTTTACTTTTATGCATTATCGTCTCTTAGTTTTATTAAATTACACTGACACAAGTGAATTTTTAGAGAGCTACGCTTTTGGCCATAAAGGTACTGATTCTCTTGTTATCTTCACTGTTAAAGCATGATAATAAGTGTTTTCATGAGGTATATTTCCATATTGCAATCTTGCTAATTAAATTATGCAGAAAATTAGAATATCACATAAATCATTTGTGAAACATGCACCGTTTCCATCCCATGTGTTCAAGAGAACAAACCTGTCACTTCCTGGGAAACTGGCGCAAAGTATAAATAATACAAATGAAAGGTTCTGCTACCGGGGAAGCTTGTGACTCTTGTTTCTTACATTATAAATGACTTGCTCTTCAGAACACGCAGGTGAAACAATAACAAACGCCGTTTGTGAACACACTTGTGCGAGACAGTTCTGGGAGGTATTTATAACAAATCATTTTGGTGACAGACTTTGGCTCAGGCATTTCAGAATGACAAACAATAGGGGTGACCCATGAACATGCATAATTAAAACTATTATCTGTCCAGTCTTCATCTAAAGAGAGTGTGCACACTATTCAGATGACTCTTCACAGAAACTCTATTATTGCATTTGTTAAGGGTGCTTTGATCAAGATTTTTTGGGCCAATCACTGGAAGCAGTATCTGCCGATACCGATCACAGATACCGTTTTTTTTAAGCCTTCTTTTTATCATGTAGAATTATTGGTGATGCTCCAGTCAGGATTTTTACAGACGTTCATTCAGGGCCTGAATTTCATTTTCAGAAGAGGGGAATTCCCCTCTTAGGTGATTTAGGTGATCTTGATTTTTAATCAATTCCAAGGCTGCTGGCCAAATCTCTGAGATATCTTTAATTCTATATTTCTGTTCTTTTAGAGTTTATACCTGGAAATGAAATTCTCCAAATCCATAAATATATGGACTGTTACATTTTATTTTATGGTTGTGTGTGTTGCTATAAAGTGTTATTGCTCATGTCATGTTCAAATCACAGGTTTTATATTCAATGTATCTAAAGCCTTTTTCACCACATTACCTGTTTGTTTTTATTTTATTTTACCTGCACTAGCCCATTGTACATTTTACATCAACACACATTTCTCACAGGAGAAGAAATTAAATTGTAATTCTATATTTCTGTTCTTTTAGAGTTTATACCTGGAAATGAAATTCTCCAAATCCATAAATATATGGACTGTTACATTTTATTTTATGGTTGTGTGTGTTGCTATAAAGTGTTATTGCTCATGTCATGTTATCATTTTATATATTGTAAATCACAGGTTTTATATTCAATGTATCTAAAGCCTTTTTCACCACATTACCTGTTTGTTTTTATTTTATTTTACCTGCACTAGCCCATTGTACATTTTACATCAACACACATTTCTCACAGGAGAAGAAATTAAATTCCCCAGCACATTATTATTGTGCAGTATAAATCTGTCTGGTCAATGGAAGCCACGCATGCGGCTCACAGGCCTGATGTAGCTTGTTTGAAAGGATCCTTAAATTATAGGTGGAAATGATTTTGTTGCCACATGTAATTAGAAGCACTTACATCACATGAGACAGAGCTGTCCTCGGTCTCCAACAGTGTGGCATTCGTGTGTAAACAAATGCTCTGTCCAGCTGTCAGCCAACTGACCTGCACTGCCCAGCGTTTCAGTCTCTCCCTAGCAGCCATTAGTTAGCATTAGCAGCTGACCTCGAGTCCGCAGGAGAAGTGCCTCAGTCGGGGTGCCCCAGGCTTAATTATGATGATACTTTTTTTCTAACATGGGAATTCACATGTGTGAGCCAAAGTGTGGCTACAGGTTCTTCAACAGGGGCGGTTCTAGGGTGAGTGAATATTCGGGGCTTAGTGCATAGACATCCATGTATGTGTCAGAATACATGGGATACACTTTAAATAAAATATGTTTGCATTACATTGGCCTAGTGGCTTTATTTTTCAAAAGAGCCAAGTATAATTAAAGAAGTATGGCTCTATACACTTATTTAGATTAATGTTTTGAATATAAAAATTGAAATATAGAAACATGAAATGATAGAAAAAAATAGAATGATACTTTTAAATATAAAACTAAACTAAAATTGCCAGTAGGTGGCGGCAAGCCACTGTCTTAATAAGTGAGTGGTTTATTCATTTTTTAAATCAATTCGTTCAAAATGGCTGATTCATTAAGGAACGAAGTAAGAAACTGTTCCCTTTCAGTCGGTTTACTTGGTACAACACATGATTATGGGATATTGTGCTCTCGCACTATTTAGTGAAGACACCTATATTCATGCCTGAAAGGCCAAAGATCACACTGCTACAACCCTCTCACGCACTCTTTCACAAGAAAGAGCCCACAGTGGTGAATATTGTTGAAGCTAAGGCAGAAAAAGTGACGTTTTTTAGCTCAAGTTTAGCTTCGCTAACAAAGGGCTAATAAAATCTTTTCAAGCAAAATGTCTAAGCACCAGAAAATTTCTCGCCCCTGTCCTATGTCATGCGGGTATTTAGCATCTGAAAAGGATACTCGAGAGCACTGTCCGGTGTGCTTGGAGATCGTCCATGTTAAGTTGGCTCTCTCCAACCCCGGACCGTGATATTTTGTCCACTGCCGTCAGTCATTCCTCGCTCGAATGGAGTGTTGCATTTGTGGAGCGTGTGCTTGGTGAGGCAGTGGCCAGACATAGTCCGCTTCTGTCCTCAGGGGCTGATTCAGAAGCGGCTCTAGTCATTTTTGAGAAGGCTGCGGGGAGTTGGGGGCAATCGTGTGGAAGCTGAGGCCATATCCAGCAATGTTTACAAGAAGACGCAAGGATTTCCCAGGTGATGTTGGGGATCCTCGCTGTCTGCCTTCAGCAGTCATGGGCATGGGGGGGCTTTCGGCCAATCCTGGATTTGAGACAGTTGAACAGGCACCTCAGAAGTTCAAAATGCTCCCTGCGTCCCCGAGATTGGTTTACATCAGTGGATTTAACTGATGCATATTTCCATATCACAATCCACCTAGAGCACAGAAATTTCTGAAAGTCCTGCCGTTCGGGCTGTCCCTAGCACTGTGCATATTTACAAAATGTGCAGAAACGGCGGGTCCGTTTTTGTTTAGTGTTGAGACTGCTGGCGCTCATGGCCTTAGTGATAGCGGTCGTTCGGCTGGGTCTCCTCTTTATGTGTGCGTTCCAGAGATGGGCGCTGAGCACTGGACTGAATGCCATGCAGCATTTAATCAGACAGGTGACGATTATGCCGTTGTGCATTTGAACTCTGATTTCTTGAGGAAACACCACTCTGTTGTCAGAAGGAATTTCCCTGGGCAGGGTTACATCACATATAGTGGTGTCGAAAGATGCGTCACTACATGGATGGGGAGCTCTGTAAGAGGGGTGTTGTCGACAGCGCTGAAAGAGCATTACAAATTATTTGGAGTTGCAGGCAGTTCTTCTGGCACTGAAACACTTTGCTCAGTCCTTGCAGGGCAAACATGTGTTAGTCAGAACAGACAACACAACAGTGGTGTCGTATATAAACAGTAAAGGGGGTACTCGCTCTCTTCCCCTGTTGCATCTGACACAGGTACTCCTGATGTGGGGTAGCAAACATTTAGCATCACCCAGGGCAGTGCACATCCTGGGCCATCTGAATGGTGGGGCAGACCTGCTGTCCAGGGGGGACTGCAGGTCAGGGAGTGGCGCAGATCTGGGATCGGTTCGGCAGGGCCGAGGTGGATCTTTTTGCGTCTGCAGAAAGCATGCACTCCCTGCTGTTTTTCTCAATCACTCCACTGTGGGTGGATTTCCTATCACATGTATGGCCCAGGACAGTGCTGTATGTGTTTCCGCTGGTGGAACTGATACAGCCCACCCATCAGGAGGGTCATGTCACTGATTTTGGTGACCCCTTGCTGGCCAGTGAAGGCATGGTACAGGAGCATCATGACGAGCATCATTGATGTCAGGGACGCCGTGGTGTCTTTCCCTATGCGAGGACCTGCTGTTCCAGGCAGGGGGGCAGATTCTGATGGCAGCGGGGCTCCCTAACTGGCCACAATTTAGAGCGCTAGGGCGCTGTCGTCAAGGGGGCTTTATGCATTGAAGTGGCACATATTTGAAGATGCGGGCGAAAATCTTTATCGTCGTATCAATGGCGATTGTGGGGATATTGAGCTTTCTGCAGGAACTGTTGGAGGAGGTTTGTTCCTATTCCACGCTGAAAGTTTATCAGGCAGCCATTTCAGCCTGTCATGAGGGCATTAATGGTGCTGCGCCAGGCATGCACCCGCTTGCCGTTCAGTTCCTTTAAGGGGTGCGGCATCTAAGGCCCATTACAATGGTGCCGTCATGGGACCTGATTGTGGTTCTGGAGGCTATGTGTGAACCTCCATTTGAGCCATTCGAATCCTTGGATCTAAAGCTACGCTTACACGACAACGGTGTAGTCAAAAACTGAGAAGTTTTTCCCTTGCGTTTTTGAAAAGTTCCACGTATACACGACAACATGTTCAAAACGATTCGCATTTACACATATCCGCGAAAATGACGCGCATGACGTCACCGTTTTCAAAGATTCCCGTTTTGGGTGTTTACACGGAAACGATAACGGTGCCATTTTCAAAAACTTGCACTTTGAAACCCGTTTTCTAAAATATGCGTTTTCAGTCCCTAAAACCTGTTGTCGCGTTAACAAACCGTCAAAACGCATAAAAAGTTTCCCGTTTTTGTCTGAAAACGTTGTCGTGTAAACGGCCCCTAAGAATGATGTCTGAAAAAACAGCCCTGCTGCTGTCACTGACATTGGCGAAACACGTTGGTGATCTGCACCAGCCCATGGTCATGTGTTGTACCTCGTTTCCCTCCTTCTGGGAACAGTAGTTATGTGCATAACTCAACGTTTTTATGAATGGGCCAGTGAATCATTGACCTGATTCGTTCAAAAATGCAAATTCAGTAACGAAACAGCAAGAAAGACAAAATTGAGTCACTTACTATTAACTAAATGTTTATTGAATTGTTGCCCTGACATGAAGAAAAGTCTGCAACAAAGAATGCTATCCAAACCATTCATATAATTTCTCTAAATGTGTGTCTCCTAGAAAGACTGTGCATATAATACTATGATTAAAAATATATATCCTAGTTGTTGCTTCACAGTGACAAATAACCTAATTTGGCAGGTGGCAAGATTGGTATTACAGAGATAAGTTGCACTGTAGGTTATAGATAAAAATAATATTTTTAAAGGTGTCCTATTATGCTTTTTCACTTTTTCAACTTTAGTTAGTCTGTAATGTTGCTGTTTGAGCATAAAAAAGATCTGCAAATTTACAAAGCTCAAAGTCCACTTCAAAAGGAGACATTTTATTCAACAGAAATCACTTTTCAAAAACTACAACAAACGACTCGTTTGGACTACAACACATATTTTCTGGGATTTGTGATTTCACAAATATCGACGAATGGGACGAGACCTGGTTGAGCTGCACTAGAGAAGGCAACGGGTGTTATCACTATGGCGGAGACACATTAGCTTTCCCAAGGCAGATGAACTTAGAGTGGTTACAATCATCCGGGTTTAAATCGCACTCAAATTGATTTGATTTTGACGCAATATTTACACTGAAGCTCGCAGGCTGCTATGGCAAGGGGCATGACATTTCCCGACCAGGCGCCGAGTGCGAATACATTTCGTATTTCAGAAGGCGGGCCTTCATTTGATACAGGAACTATTCGAGCCATTCATGCCAGACAACAGGTGTTGTAATAATGTAAAATATGTGAAAAATAATGTATTTTTCAAACAACCTAGTATGAGAGCCTGTTCTAGTACACCCCCAAAACAAAATCAAGACTTTGTAAAAGAGCATAATAGGACCCCTTTAAAATAATTTTCAAATAAATTGATCTAGTAAAGTACACACCAACAAACCGCCTGGCTTTAAAAGATCTAATCTCATTGGCTGGATCATATAGACCATATAATGTCTTATAGATGGTTGGCCAATTTACATGTCGTTTAGAAGTAGCCTCAGTTGGTAGTTCGAGAGTGAATGACAATGCAAATAGACACTGTTAGATGTGCAGAGAGCAAATATTTAGTTCTAATAAAAATTATTTTAATTCACATGAAAAGTCAGTGATGATGCATACAGGGCATGGTAATAAAAACATTTGGGCTTCAGCCCCCTAAGGCCATCCCTTGTGCCACCCCTGTTCCTCAATGAGATCGAGATGAGAAAACATTGTCTTTTTGTGCATTTGCATATAAAACAAAACTTATAAAAGTTTAAACACAATCATATAATACAGTATATAAATCTCAACAGGATACTTCCTAGCCTGATCCATATTTGTTGCCTTATGTTCAGACCATTTTATTACATTATATCCTCTATATTAAAATTCTCTATAATGAATTCATTGTAGTGCATTATGTATTTTACAGTGATGGTTTTGGCAAGATGCTAATGTTCCCCATATGGAAACAATAACATGACCTGATGGGGGAAACCACTGTCCTTTAATTCACCCAAAAATTAGGCTGTTTTACTCACCCCCGAGGCATTCTAGGTGTATATGACTTTCTTCTTTCAGACGAATCCAGTCGGAGTTATATAAAAAATTGTCCTGGCTATTCCAAGCTCTATCAATGCAGTCAGTGGGTGTTGCAGTGCTTCAGTCCAAAAGAAGTGAAATAAAAATCGCCCATCCATAAAAAAAAAAAAGTGTCTCACACAGCTGCAGGGGCTGAACAAAGGCCTACTGTAGCGAATCGATGCATTTTTGTAAGAAAAATATCCATATTCAAAACGTAATAATCATTTTAATGTGGCTTGCGCCAACAGTTGTACATGGAAGCAGCTCCGGGCTAATGACATATGAGTTCAGCGTTGCGCAAGATGCCTTGGGGGTGAGTAAAACACAGCCTAATTTTCATTTTTGGGTGAACTTTAAGAGGTTAAATCAGTCTTGCAAACGTTTTTTCCTCGGAACATAAATCTATTTATTGGGTTAATTATTAATCAATTGTATTTATTTGGTATGCTGCTGTGTAAAAAGCAAGATCACATATAGTGCTTTAAAAATAGTTTTTTGCTAATAGCGTGTCTATCAAGTCTAGATTTTTTTTTTTTGGATTGCATATGGATCTTAATTGCATCTGTCAATCTGGAAAAGCCATCGCTGACAGATTCGTCCAAGCATGTGTCGGTCATCTATGTGCTTGATGTGATGCACGTTCCTCTGTGAAGGAAGAACGCATCACACAAACCTCAGAGAGGAGTTTAGATCCAGCCGAACAGGCTGATCTCAGCAGAGCATCTGTGTGAAGATCACTGGGGCCGGATTTCATATGCTTAAGTGAGTAATGACAGTGTGTGAGTGAGATGGACGCTAGAATACACTCAACCTGAGGTCATCTGAGCACCGCACCCAGCACTGAGCCGCTGCGGTCACATACCACCAAAATGAAAGACGCCAATTTATCGCTATATTCTGTCCACGGCTTGTGGTTCAAGTCTTGTTCGGCATCCGTCTGTGTGTTGACAATAGACAGTAAAGCAGCTCACTAGGTTTTTGAACAGAGATGATTTATTCAATTAAATCAAAAATTTAACAAACAGGATGGTACATTCAGTAACTCACTAATAAAATAGTAACACACAAGATCCAGCCTCAATTAAGTTAAATAACAAGAAACTAAACGGAAGATGGTGACATCCAGGTAACAGCGAGAGTACAGACAGAAGATCACAGCACCCGTGTGATGTCCACATGTTAGTGTTCAGAAACCATGTTTCATCTTCTAGTCACATGATCAAGGATGTTTCCCAACAATGACAGCCTGTCCATTAACATGGTCCCATCTACAGGTAGAAACCTAGTTAGCTGTGATGGTGTTATTGACTGGTTTGTTCACTAATGTAGAGGAGGACGAGTTCTTGATCGGTGTCGTCTGTGAACATAAAGCAGTAAATGCTGGTTCAAATGTTTATAGTAGTAGCTGCACAGAGTTCTGGTTCTGTGTGCAGTAGTTGTGGATCACATGACTTCAGTTTTGCTGGTTCTATATGTCAACTGGATCTACAAACTGTGTCCCAACTGTGTAATAACCTGTAATAGCCAAATATAGTTGGAATTACACAAAAGTGAAAATAAACTGATCCTGGAGTGTGAATGCAAGCACCATGGATCTGGCAATACCAGAAACAGTAAAGAGCGCTGATGCTGCGTGGCGATTCTGAACACATCTGAATTCTGAGAGTGTGTGTGAATCTGTACTTGATGCTGATTCAGTTTAACACTATTACGTCTATTGTACCATATTTAATATGCCTATTTATAAGGCCTTTAAATGATCAACATTATCAAAACTTTTCTGAAAAACCTCTGGCAAACAATCTACTACATGCCTCCTGATGTCTGACTGATAGCTTCTATTTTTTTGATCAAGTAAAAGCTCTTTTAGTGTAATTGTACAAATGTCCAGCTTCAGCTGGAGCTTCACGTGTCTTTCTGCTCTCAAATCTTGACTGATTTTTATCAAGTAAACATCAGAATAACTGCAGTAATATCTCCAGATGAACACTTGCTGGACTGAAGCAGCTCAGCTTTACTTGATTCTCCATCAATCATGTTTTAGAGTCTCAAATCTGATCCTCAGGATCTTTTGAGGAGCGTTTATTTCTTCATCTCTCAATCATCACTGGATTGCATTGCATTATATGTTTGGATCATTTCAATCTCATCTTACTGAGACACATTATTGGAGATATAGAGCGATGACTGATATTTAGATCATTTTATGTAAGTATCGGCTATACTCTTATAAAGATCTCATTGATTTACATCACAAGCATCAGAATTTCATTTTAGTTTTTGCCATATAAATATCAGCATTTGCATAATCTTGCCCAGAGCTGTTTTTCCTTCATATCCTCACTATATCATACTATATGAGCATAAAAGCCTGATGTATCAAATATTATAATGAACAAATATATACATGGAACTGTTTTAATTAAAGATTCAATATGATTTAAAATGTTCCATTTAAATAATATATATTTCAAATGTCAGGCTTTACAGAATTAAACAATAACGGTACATCCAACAGAAAAAAACGTACCTGTGCTTTAGTAGTTGATCATACGCTTCACAGCCTCAAAGCACTTCCACTTGTCAGGGATGTAGAAGGGCTCAAAGATGTGAGGGAAGGGCGTATCATACCCACAAACCCTGCTGATGGGAGCCTCCAAGTTGAGGAAACACTCCTCCTGCAGAAAACACAATCAGCTCCATCAACAGTTTATACACAAACATATACAAAAAAATGTGGCAAATACTTATGAAATCAACTATTTTCACATTGTAGAGATCTGACTTCACGCTGACATTAAAGATGAAAATTCTATTCAAACGATGCTTTAAAAAGTTCATGCAGAGATCATGAAATTCAAACAATCACACAACACTTTACATGACGAAGAGTTTTAATTTAGAATTTTTCTCACATATGAACCTAGATCAACGCACGCATATATATAGAGTTCATCAAATATGGTAAACAGAAGCTCAAACGTGCTTGCTTGATATGAAAGAACCAACAGGTTTGGTCTTGCACATCAAGCAACCGACTAAACCACTCGATTCAATGTCTTTATAAACTTTACAATGTATTGAAACGTGAATGTTTTGGTATAATAGACTTTCAAAGAAGGTTTCATCAAGTCTTTGGAACGACATGAGGGTGGGTAAATGATGATTTGTGTGTGTGTGTGTGTGTGTGTGTGTGTGTGTGTGTGAACCTAGATCAACGCACGCATATATATAGAGTTCATCAAATATGGTAAACAGAAGCTCAAACGTGCTTGCTTGATATGAAAGAACCAACAGGTTTGGTCTTGCACATCAAGCAACCGACTAAACCACTCGATTCAATGTCTTTATAAACTTTACAATGTATTGAAACGTGAATGTTTTGGTATAATAGACTTTCAATGGAGGGAAAGAAGGTTTCATCAAGTCTTTGGAACGACATGAGGGTGGGTAAATGATGATTTGTGTGTGTGTGTGTGTGTGTGTGTGTGTGTGTGTATTATTGCTTTAAAGAGTACTTTTCTGTTGATCAGAGGAAAATAAGCCAAATAGAGCGGCTGCAGATTTGACATACTTCTGTAGACCAAAACCCAAAAACTTCTTGTTCCATCATTCCGAAGTCAATGGGTTTTTGGTTAAATGTCTAAAATAAGGTCTCTGGTTAGCACGATATATTTTCATGTTTTTTCTACAACATAAAATAAATCAGTAATACCACCTTGTGAATTTTTTCTAAAGCTTCTAGGTGTCTCGAGTAAGGCGGTTGCTAACAAGTGTCTAAATGTGTCTACAGAGGTTATCGATACATTAACGTCATCACACCGTACGCTTTCACAGCCTCATTGTGTTTATAATCACACTTTTGGAAACTATTCTAACTCAAACTTTCAGTACTGAAAGAGTGATCAGAAGCTTTATGGTGATGACATTTAAGTCATGTGACTGTAATGTATTTTGTTTATAGACCATGTTTGGCTTTTTATTTCTGGTGATTATATTTAGGCTTCAAAACTAATGAAAGTTTTGTTCATTTGTGTATTAACGTAATGAACAAAACATGTAAGAATCACAGACTTTTGTTGGTCTCAGAGATTTTTGTATGCAATAATCCAAAAGCCAATGGAAAAAACCTATTGGGTTTTTGTCGAGGGAAGATTTACCCAGACATAGTCAAAGCCAATGTTGAACTTAAGAACATGACCTGAATATGGAGGAACAAGAAAACTATTACGGTGTTCAAAATCAAGAGCGACATGATCCACAGCAACAAACGGAAAAATCTGATTTTTTTTCCTCAGTCATGACCCCAACGAGCAGTTGGTTTCTATTTAAGCTTCTAGAGCAGATTTGGAGGACAATAAAAATGAGGTATCAAGCCCCAAATAGAAGCTGAACAAACCCAACTGCCAAATGACAAAACACCCACAAAAAAACACTTATTTGTACATAACCTTTAAAATTTGTGCATCAGAAAAACATTAAGAGTCTAATGAAATCTACTGTCTATGAAGACACCTCCAACTCTTAATGGACGCTCCCTATTCAAATCCGAACACGGAAAGCGCATGAGCTAAGTGTGAAACAAGTCACACTTTGGGCGAACTCCTTCGTCTGCTGGCGTTTTCTGAAGTGGCTACAAAAGAGCGTCAAGCTTCATTAAAAGGGCTTTGTGCTTGCCTTACATGATGGCCTGTATAAACAAAAGAAATGCGTTTCAGATTTGCATCGGGAGGCAGTTCCAGCTCTGAGGAGAGATGTCAGGAAAGGCTCTGCAGGTCCTGGATGCTTAAGTCCGGTCCAGTCTCAACCAGCCTGGCATCCTGCTGCTCCGCTACACATAATCACCGCTTTGGGATTTGATGTGGCACGATGAACCTAGTGCTTCTGCTGCTCAGAAATAGTTTTATCTACACGAGATGAATCTGAATATGAAGCGTGCGGTTTGTAATGTCTGGAAATGGACTCCAGGAAAGGACACATCAGGACATCGGCTGATAGACAGCAGTTAAAATGAGATGCAATGCATTCGTTTGCTTCAGTTCACTCCAACAATGCAGGAAAACAATGTGCTCTCAAACTTTTGATGTTTTTAGCATTTACATTTGTTCATCTGTGATTTTAGCTTCTCTTCTACCATCATGGCTTGGATAATGGTGGATGTTATTCGAAAAGCAGCATAAAAGTAGTTTAGTAGTAGTTCACAAATGTAAACATACAGCAAACCAATCTAACATCAGCTAAAGCAACACATCACACTGTGTGTTATACTTTATGCGGGGGGGGGGGGGGGGCCCT
>NW_015506525.1:84985-91214 GCF_001515645.1 Sinocyclocheilus grahami
ACCCGCCTTCGTCTGTGTGGTTGGTGTGGTGGGGGGGGGGGGGGGGGGGGGGCACATTTGGGGGCAATTGAATCACCGCAATACATATTTTGTAAATTGCCCTCAGTTGTATATCCTGGGGTAATTTTGGGTCATTAATTTTTTTAGTCCCAAAGTGGAGGAGTACACCTGCCAACCTGGATCACGAGAAGAGCAAAAGCAGAAACCTCTAAATACTTTTACTGGAAAATCAAGAGAACAGAGAAGTGCAGTCAAGGCAATGCATGAGGACTGAAAGCAGGACAATTACTTCAGTTTCACCAACATATGAGAAGTGCATCATTATATCATTAACTTAGTAAAGATAACTAGACAGTTCTGTAAGGCTCAAATTAAAAACATGAGTTAAATGCTACTTGCGTTCATAATTTGCTATATAATGTGATGATTCATTTATTTGTACATATGGCTTAAGTGTCTAAATACTTGTAAGGGCCACTGTGCACATACATGGATGTCATCAAAAATAAATTGTGAAACATTATTCCAATTTAAAATTACTGTTTTCTATGTGAATATGTTGTAAAATGTAATTGATTTCTGTGATGCGCAGCTGTATTTCCAGCATCATTACTGCAGTCTTCAGTGTCACATGATCTTCAGAAATCATTCTAATATACTGATTTGCTGCTCAATAAATATTTCTGATTATCAATCAAATGAAAACAGTTGTGCTGCTGAATATTCATATTTTGTGGTCTTTGAAAGTTTAAATGAACAGCATTTATTTGAAATAGAAATCTTTTAACATTATACATGTCTTTGCTGTCACTTTTGATCAATTTAATGCGTCGTTGATTGAAAAAAAGTATTCGTTTCTTTATTTAAAAAAAACAACCGTACTGACCCCAAACTTTTTCATGGTAGTTGATAAAACATTCACACTCAAAGAAAGCAGAAAATCCACTGACATGAGGTTTAATGCCAATGAATTTATCATGTTTCCCACATGTTACCACATGATATCCAAAGCCAACATCAATGAGGCTGTTTATGACGTGCCATTAGTGATAAAAACTAAGTATGGAAATCATTTAGTTCTGGGACACATACTATAACTTCTAGGCTGTTAACTGAAGAAGAAAAAGCAGTAAATCTTCTCCAGAAGTCACTCAAATTCACTGACACGGTTACAGAAGCTCCTCTGAGTCACTCAGATCCTTTGGTTCCCTTTAAAAACCGTACATGACACATCAATCTGAAACGCTGATCTCAAAGACCATTTTTAGACAATTATTCTGAACTTCATGCTATTTTTCTCTTGATAACCCGGTCGGCGTTAGAGCATTTTAGAAGACTTCACTGTCACTGAGAGCACAGCCATCAAATCATCTCAGCAAAGGAACAAACATCAGAACTGGATATTCCTCTTGCTTTTCACCCATGAGCTTCTGCAAATCAGGGTAGAGTGACATTCAGAAATTATTTATGTGTTAAATCACAATTCCTAAATATGAACTGAAGCAGAAATCAGAATGCAGAATTGCATACAAATGGAATGACACTGAAAACAATAAATATATATATATACACCCACACACATTTAATTAATTAACTTTCAGTTGGTGGAAGTGTGCTCCTATTTCCACTGATTTTGCTGTCAATATGCTTTGCTTTATTTATGTGGTAGAAGTTGCTAGGAAACGCTTGTTTTGTTTACTGTGTGGAGATGTGCTGAAATCGCATTTGGTCTCGTACTGTATCGCGTACCTTGTCAGTGTTGTGCGCTTGCTTGGCTATTTGTTGTGATAAACAGGAAAGTGTGTTCAGCTGAATTCAATTTTAGTTTTATTAGATGAATATAAAAAGCTTAGTATACCGCGGCAGCCCTCGTATGAAGTCCGAAGAGTGTTAAGACCATCGACTATCGAGCAGGGACACTGGCAAGGGACATAAGTATCACATAAGTATCACTTTTGAATCATTATCTTTCCTACTGCTTGTTTCCCTTCTGTTTTCAGTTTTTATAACCAATTCTTACTATGTGTTTCCAGGTCCCCTACTATCACTACCACTCGCAAACCATGCATCACACACTGTAGGCAGCGCAATCCTAACAACCTGTGCACTTTGCCTATGTCTACAAATACACTACTTTCTTTTTCTATTGGTCTTTGGAATTGCCAGTCTGCTGTAAACAAAGCAGATTTTATTACATCTATTACTAGTCATTCAAGACTAAACCTCATGGCCCTGACAGAGACCTGGATCAAACCAGAGGACAATGCTACACCTGCAGCACTCTCCAATAATTTCTCGTTTTCACACTCCCCCCGTCTGACTGGAAGAGGTGGAGGTACTGGTCTGCTTATCTCTAATGTTTGGAAATTTAATCCTTTACCATCTCTTGAGTATCAACAGCTCCTTTGAATCACATTCAGCCACTATTACCCACCCTCTTAAAATACATTTTATAGTTGTTTATCGACCCCCAGGACCACTAGGTATCTTCGTGGAAGAATTAGATGTGCTGCTCTCAACCTTTCCTGGGGATGGTACTCCCCTAGTTATGCTTGGAGACTTCAACATCCACCTAGATAAACCTCAGGTTGCAGACTTCCACACTCTGCTTGCTTCTTTTGATCTCAAGCGAGTGTTAACTATGGCTACTTATAAATCAGGCAACCAACTGGACCTTATTTACACAACACTGCTCCACTGATCATGTGCTGGTTACTCCACTGCACACCTCGGATCACTTCCTCCTCACTCTTAACCTCAACATGAACACAACACGTACCCCTCCACGTGTCACTTTTTGACATAACCTACGTTCACTCTCACCCTCCCGGCTATCTGCTATGGTTTCATCTTCGCTTCCTCCCCATGAACAATTATCATCTCTTGATGTTAACAATGCTACTGATACTTTCTGCTCCACTCTTACGTCTTGTTAAGACAGTGTCTGCCCTTTGTCTTCCAGGCCAGCTTGCACCACCTCTTCTGCCCCTTGGCTATCTGATGTTCTCTGTGAATCGATCTAAGCTCAGAGCTGCAGAAAGAGTATGGCGCAAATCACAAAATTCTACTGACCTTAATGTATATCGATCACGACTCTCTTCATTCTCTGCTAATGTCTCCATTGCTAAAAGGACATACTATCACAACAAAATTAACAATTCGCCTAACTCTCACATGCGGTTTAAAACATTTTCCTCCCTCCTTTGTCCTCCTCCTCCCCCTTCCTTCATCAACTCTTAACAGCTGACGACTTTGCCACATTCTTCATTAATAAAATTACAAACCTCAGTGCACAATTTGCCACACCACAAACTGTCAAACCCATCTTACCAGCAAACATACCCTCGTTTTCATCCTTCTCTCCACTCTCTGAGGCAGAAGTCTCTAAACTCATCCTTTCTAATCATCCTACTACTTGTCCGCTTGATCCTATTCCATCTCATCTCCTTCAAGCCATTTCTCCTGCCGTTGTACCTGCACTCACTCACATCGTTAACACATCCCTTCACACTGGTGTTTTTCTCTCAACATTTAAACAGGCTCGTATAACCCCACTTCTTAAGAAACCCACTCTTAACCCAACTCTTTTAGAGAACTACAGGCCGGTTTCCCTTCTACCTTTCATTACAAAAACACTTGAACGAGTTGTGTTCAACCAACTGGTTTTCTCAGCCTTTCTCACACAGAACAACCTCCTGGACAGCAACCAATCTGGCTTCAGAAGTGGACATTCGACCGAGACTGCCTTGCTCTCAGTTGTTGAAGCCCTAAGACTGGCAAGAGCGGCTTCCAAATCTTCTATACTTTTCTTGCTGGATCTGTCCGCTGCTTTTGATATGGTGATCCACCAGATTCTCCTGTCAACCCTATTGGAAAATGGCATCTCGGGAACCGACAGAACTGCTTGTGGTTTCAACAAACCCATCACTTTATCAAAATTTCACCATCCAGTTAGGCTCATCAACCATAACTCCTACAAAAACAGTTAGAAATCTTGGAGTTGTGATTGATGATAAGCTGAATTTTTCAGACCACATTGCTAAAAATGCCCGGTCCTGCAGATTTGCTTTATACAACATTAGGAAGATCAGGCCCTTTCTTTCAGAACATGCAACACAACTCCTTGTTCAAGCTCTTGTTCTATCCAGGCTGGACTATTGCAATGCTCTCTTGGCAGGTCTTCCAGCCACTTCTATCAAACCTCTACAATTAATCCAAAATGCCGCTGCAAGATTAATCTTTAATGAGCCGAAAAGAATGCACGTCACACCTCTGTTCATCGATTTGCACTGGCTACCAGTAGCTGCTCGCATAAAATTCAAGGCATTGTTTGCCTACAAAACCACCACTGGCTCTGCACCCCTTTACCTAAATTCATTACTTCAGAGTTATGTGCCCTCTAGAAGCTTGCGTTCTGCAAGTGAACGACGCATTATTGTGCTATCTCAAAGAGGCACAAAATCTCTTTCACTGACTTTTTCATTAACTGTTCCCTCCTGGTGGAACGACCTGCCCAACTCAGTCAGAGCAGCTGAGTGCTTAACCATCTTCAAGAAACGACTAAAAACACATCTGTTCCATCTTTATTTGTCCCTCTAACTCTAGCACTTTCTATTCTATTTTAATTCTACTTTATCTTCTTATCTTCTTTTTTATAAAATAAAAAACTAACACTAGCTTTCTATTTTTCTTCTATTCTATCTACTTGTTTTTCTTTTTGTGTGTGTGTGTGTGTGTGTGTGTGTGTGAGAGAGAGTGTATATATATATAAATATATATTAGGGGTGTAACGATGCACCTATTCGTATTGAACCGTTCGGTACGAGGCTTTCGTTTCGGTACACATTACAAACCGAACGATTCGTTGGACTAATCCTATTACATATGGAAAATAAAAGAGCTTAAAGTGTGTGAAATATAATGTTCTCAGTGCCACTGTGCTCAACAATGAAGCCCAAACAACGTAACAGGCAACATGCTGTCTGCCCAGTGGCATAGCGGACGGCCCCGCGATAACCTCTCCAACCTGGGTTGCGTCCAAAGACGATGAACTTGTATCGACGATAGCCAGAAATATTGTTAATTGGCATTTCCAATTAATGTAGGCCTGTTACATTTTTATTAGGCCTATTATTATTATGAAGTTACTTTTATTATTAAATTAAAATGATAATTAATTTGCCCTGCAATATTACCGCATAACTGACGTGCTGCGAGGATAACAAAAGATTAGGCTTGTTGTTGGAATGTTAATGGAATTTAAAAAAAACAGTTAGCTATATACCGTTATCAGCATATGTGGAAGTAGATTCGTCTCTTGTTGTCTCTGAGAGAAATTGCAGCATCAGATGCTGAAAGCTCCTTCATTCCGTTTTTACTTTCACTTTCTGTATAGCGAATTGACTGAGATTAAGACGTTCACTGGTGTAACTCTTGCACAAAGTTTGCATGTTGCTTGTGTGATATCCATTGGCTCGCCCTATTGCTTCTACTGTCCTCATTTGTAAGGCTTTGGATAAAAGCGTCTGTTAAATGACTAAATGTAAATGTAAGTTTTGAGATGCAGTTTTGCAAAATTAGCATCTGCTTCTAATGGCTGCTAATTGTTTGCACAGTATTTAAGTTAGCTTACATGAAAAATGTATCATTCAATATAATAGAGAATAAATGGGCATTAAAAAACCTTGCGTTTAAGTCGCAATGTAACAGAAGTAGAGACATGTTTTCATCCGCATAGTGACATACATCTGAGTGAAACGGATTATTAAAGAAAATAAGTGTAGGGCGGGACTTGGTTCTGTGCATCGGTTGTTGATTGGCTGTTGAGCTGTGGGCGTGGCTCAGAAATGAACGTGAGCTTACAGCTGATTGTAAGAAAGGAGCGGGGTTTAAGCAGACTAAATGATTGGAGAAGTCTTGCATACGTCACAAAAGAGAAGTCTGATGTTTACTGGAAAATCCAGTTATGACATTTTGATTAAACATTATGAGGTCAAAGAATTAAACATATGCATGGATTAATCATTCACAAGATGAGTTATAAAATACATTTAGAAATAGACAGATTGAGTTTTACATTTTTTTTGACATAACCAATTACCCCTGTACCGAACCGTGACACCACTGTCTTATCGAACCGAACAGTGAATTATATATATATATATATATATATATATATATATATATATATATATATATATATATATATATATATATATATATATATATA
>NW_015506525.1:91501-97706 GCF_001515645.1 Sinocyclocheilus grahami
TTTTTTTCCATCGAGTTTTCAAATTAATGAACTGAAAAGGAGCCAATTCAACTCTTCTGCAAACACACATGATCAGATACTGTCTAAAACATGCCTGCATAATAAAGAGACATGACACTAGAGGAGAACATTACCCACAAACCCCTTCACACCTCACACACACACACACACACACACACACGTTTAGATTCCAGAGGAATCTTGCTGCTTTATTCATACACACACACAGACACAGACACACACACACACACACACACACACACAGGTTTGTTTTTATGGTTTATGGGGACTCTCCATAGGCGTAATGGTTTTTATACTGTACAAACCGTATATTCTATTGCCCTACACCAACCCTACCCCTAAACCTACCCCTCACAGGAGACTTTCTGCATTTTTAGATTTTCAAAAAAACTCATTCTGAGTTATTTATAAGCCTTTTGAATTACGGGGACACTGAAAATGTCCTCATAAATCACTTTCTCGTTGTAATACCTATGTCATACCCATGCTATTATACAAATTTGTGTCCTCATAAACCACATAAACATGCACACACACACACACACCCTACACTTCTCCTAAACTCTACACTGAATATTCTGCCTTCATCAACAAAGTTGACTAAAACACAATTGTCTAAACCAGTGATTCCCAACCAGGGGTTTTCAAATCTTTGTAAAGATTTAATTTTGCTTTGCCATTCATTAATATTATAATAGGGCTATTATTATGCCAGAGCGAGACAGATATTAGACAGACATATTGAATATTATTCCAACTATTCCATGGAGTTGTCCAGGAACACAGAGATCTGCTCCAGGAATAACGGTACGCTGTCACAGTCTCAGCTTCTGTAAGATCCTCAGCTCAATGATTCCAGCATCTCGGCTGTATGATTGTGTCTCTACTGTGAATGAATAACTAGACTTTTATCATTTCTGCAGAAATCGTGAGTGGTGTTTGCCTCTGAAAAGAAGCTGTTGAGGGCATCTGGCAGGACGTTTCTATGCGGTTACCCTGCCTAGGGAGTTTTGGGTGGTTTTTAACACCTTACCTATGCGTTTGCTAAGGTGTTGCATTTTTGAGAGTCACAAGTATAAAAATATTTAAAGTGAAGCTGAAACTACCGGCGTGTATGAAATTCATTACACAAACTTGACGTGTCTTACCTTAAACTGTGTAAAAGTTAAATGTGAGGAGAGATAAAAACGGAAACCCACAAGATAAAACATTTATGTACAAACACACAGACCATGTCTAACTGACCAACAACAGACCGCTGCATTTAAAAAAAACATACATAATTAATGATTTCTGTTATTTTGAAAAGTAAAACTATACATGATCTACAGTGTTTTCCCTACTACACCACATTCAAGGATGTGAATAAGATTAAGGATTAAAAGTTAAAGGAGGAAAGTAAAACTAATATAAACATGCAAGTAAAAATATACAAATAAATCCCCTGAAAACAAATAAATAAATACAAATATGTGATGAGATGTGAGGATTTGGAAAGAAAACAAGTGTAGTGCAGTGGAATAACTCAATATTGTAATCATTATTGGAAAAGCAGCCCGCAAAACACGGGCTCATGTACCTCTCGTGTGGATCCAAATGTTTCCATATTCACAATGTAATGTTTGGTTGCTAAACTATTATTTATTGTGCAAGCTTGTACTTCACTCATGTCCCAATATCCATGTAAAATGAAACCTTTCAGACAATTCTTTAATGGAATTTAAATCGAGCCATGTTATTTTTTATTTTTGGTTTACTGGTTTGATGATAAATAGGCTGCGATGTCAAGTTAGTAAAGCTAGAACTGATATGTTGTGTGTGCTTTCCGCGCTTGATGTTTATTGCATTATATGGTATGTTTCTGTACCCGCTACGGTACTGAAATTGGCACTGAGAACTGTGAAATCTCACTGGTTTTGGTACAGACTACTGAAATGTTGGTATTGTGACACTAGACTGCAGAATGTCGTGTGTGTTTTGTTGGACCCTGGGTGTTTTGGTGGAGGGCAGATACATTAGCTGCCGCTATCGCAGACGTCAGTAGCTTGACCACAGCTCAGCTTAACCACAGTGCCGCTAACAGCCTTTTTTAGCATCTTTTCTGTTCAGTGCCATTATCTGTGCATGTCCGGCTGACTCATCAGCGCCCAGCGTGTCCACCCCGCTCACAGGTGCTTCAACAAACTTTGACGTCAATGGAAACATGACTGATGTTTGTGTTTAAAGGCCAGCCCTGCATCTATGCATGGACCAATCTCTTTGATAAAATTTCCACCATCAGCACGAGCTCGCCGAGGCCCGAGACGCTCATGAATGTGAGCACCACTGTTCAAAAGCTCGAGGTCAGTATGTACTTAAACTCAGCATGGATGCATTAACTCGATCAAAAGTGACAGTAAAGACACTTATAATGTTACAAAAGATTCCTATTTTAAATAAATTATATGAATCCTTAACAAACCGTTTCCTCTGTTCATTCTACTACAAAACAGGCTTGTTTTCACACTTAGAGCATCAGTTTAATGTCTGAGTTTGGTTGATTTCAGCTGATTTCTAAAAGCTAAATTACACTAGTTGGCTTGAAAACAGAAGTCTGGATCAGGGTTCTTATGGACTAGTTTATAGTTTGAAAATGTAACCAATTTAATTTTAAAGATCGATGATGTCAGTCTAGTCTAAGCATTTTATGCAAATGACTACAGATATTAAATTATTTGACTAAGTCTAACTTTTGATCAAGTTCTCAACTATTTTTTTTTTAAAGTCAGTTACATAAACTGGTCTAATTTGAATCCAAAAAATAAGACTGATTACCCATGCCTAACTGCTAGTTGTTCAGACTAGTTCTTAAGACTGTTTCTGAATTCCACGAATGCAATGAATGGACTTGCATCTTTGTGAAGACCGGTCTTGCCAGAACCAACTCGGAAGGAAGCGAGGACACATCTTTGTGAGAATTGAGATGCGCTGTGATCTTGTTACTGAACTGACCGTCCGAGCACATTATTAGTAGGGCTGTCAAAATTACTGAAAAACTAAATTCGAATTTATAAAAATTTATATTATCAAAATTATATTCTAATTTAAAAGGCATAATTTCAGTTAGGGGGGAAAAAAGGCCACAAGAGGGCGCATCGAGCAGAATATTATGCACGTTTCTTCAACGCGTAATAAAATAACACCGCTATCTTTGAAAAAAAGTGCATAATGTTTAAAATAATGTTTATAAACCATATATAATTAATAAAGTTGCTAAAACAATTAGAAAAAAACCAGCACCATGCATGTATGTATAGTTTAATACAAAGGACCGAAAACCAATCACAAAGAGTCGGCTACTTTCTTCATTTAAAAACATGATTCAGTGGGATGGGGGAAAACCGCCATAACGTCTTTTAGACATGTTTTTTAAAAGTTGAACCTACATTAATTTTATATGGCTTTCTAAACATGCCGCTCTCTTGTGCGAGACATGAGTGCAACGCTGATAGATGTCCCTGTAGAAATTGTGATAAATATGCGTTCTGTGTGAATGGCTTGATTTCAGTTTCGCCGTAAACAACATCTTCGCATGTATGTATAGTTTAATACAAAGGACCGAAAACCAATCACAAAGAGTCGGCTACTTTCTTCATTTAAAAACATGAGATACAGTGGGATAGGGAAAAACCGCCATAACGTCTTTTAGACATGTTTTTTAAGAGTTGAACCTACATTAATTTTATATGGCTTTCTAAACATGCCGCTCTCTTGTGCGAGACATGAGTGCAACGCTGATAGATGTCCCTGTAGAAATTGTGATAAATATGCGTTCTGTGTGAATGGCTTGATTTCAGTTTCGCCGTAAACAACATCTTCGCCACACCGATGCTCTTGTTTTCCGCAATATATTGAATGAACAACGTAGCAGCGCCGCATCTAGTGGGTTCAACTGGATAGGCTAACAAAAGCATTAAAATGCAATGACACTTACATTGTCGTCGCATTTCGTGCGCCACTGATAGGCTGCCTCACGGCTGACGGAGACATAAAATTCGATGGCAACATTTTTGCATTCTAATGCGTTTTTTTTTTTTTTATTCGACGAATATTCAAAATTCTATTTTTTTTGACAGCCCTAATTATTAGTAGCAGCAAATGCATCATGAATACAGAATAACATCACAAACAATGTCCTAACCTAATAAAACATTATTTCATATTATTATATACATTATTTTCATATTTATTTTATATCTTTATTTTACTGCTTTACTTAGTATTACTATGCTTTGTCAATGTTTAGATTCTTTATTATGCCAATATAAAATATTGCAGGCTTTCTCCAGGTCTTTAACACTTTATTAAAATAATGTAGAATAAAGTGACAAATATTTACTTTCACGAGCTGTCACGTTTTTGTGAGGTTGCAGCTGGAATTTCTTAAGTGAGAACGAGAAGTTTAAAGCTTACAGGCTTCCGTACGTGGACCACCCACGATGACTTCTGATGGATTTTTCATGGTCTGATTCTCTCAAGTCCACATTTGATGCATCCTCAATATCAAGAACACATCCAGGCACTTTAATACATCTGTACTACCGTTCATGAGTACTGGAATTAAGTTTTGATGGTTGATGATGTAGCATGAGAGCATACAGATGTTTTAAAGTCCAACCATTATTTAGTTACAGTGTCAAAACGCAGAAAATGAACAGAAATAAAAAGCTTCAGCACCACAATTTTTGAACACTTGAACATAAAAAGATAATCAGTACTGGTTAATCTATAAATCATTATACCCACAAGAGCCTTGATTTCCCATCTGACTCTTACCTGAACCGTAGAGCTGATCTCAGCTGCGAATCCTCCGGTCACCGGAGCCTCATGACTGACGAGCAGCCGACCCGTCTTCACTACCGACTGGAAGAGAGAGAACACAAGCTATTTATAAGTCTATTTTTACTCAAAAAAGAGACGTGGAAACATGCACAAGCCTCAATATTTTGTGTTTGTTGGGCAATATTATAATTTTGCCTCTGAATTCCAGCCCCTGAAATCAATATTTTTGGCATATGCTTTTATCCAAAGCAACTTGCACTTTATTTAAGGACAAATTTCATCAGTTTTTGCTTTCCCTGGGAATTGAACCCATGACCTTGGTGTTGCTAGCACCATTGCTCTAGTGTTTGAGCTGCAGGAAGGCAGCAAAACTTACAGGCAAAGACAGAGTTTCATTGTAAAATCAGGCAAAGATGCACATTTACAGCCCTAAATCTTAACTCTGCTTTCACATTTCATACTACACAGCCTGAACTGTGCTGAATTGCAGCACATTGTATTTAGGTACCACATTTGCAAAACATTGGTTTCATATGATTTATGCAACCAGAGTTTACTTCCAGCTCAGGACATTCCCAATTCCAATCAATGAAAGGTGAGGTCTTTAGAGTGTCAAAACGTCACATTCAAACAAAGAAACCCAAAACCTTTCTGTCGGTGAAATCTGGAAATCTTGCAAGCCGGATTAGCTACATTACATAAACCTAAATAATCCACTGGCAATCGGATTGATGGCTCAATCGAACTGATATTCCTTAATATAAAGACCTCAATCGTTCTGACTGAGCTCGATCTGAATTAAATTTAGACTGGATTGACAGGGATGGTGTAGACCTGAAATAACTTGATCAAGGAGAAAAAACTACGCATGCAAACGCTTGTATAAGACTATCCACTCAATCAGTTCCAAAAAATACCTTCTTAAGAACATGCATATGAATATTACATCTTATGAACTGGTCAGTGAATGAGAATGAATATTTACAGAATTTTTATTTGCTTGAATGAAACTGTTTAGGAACTTTCAGAATCTTAAATCAGATTGGATTTATTGGGACTGATGAAAATTAGTAGAGCCCGAACGATATATCGTTTTGCAGATTTTATCGGCCGATATGAGCCCGTCGCAGATATATCGGTATCGGCGAATATGCCGCCGATATGAATTTTTTTTTTACAGAACATAAAACACAGATAAAATGCTCCATTGTTTGCTACTGGTGACCTGGATGAAACACTTTAAAACTTAAGTGTATGGAACACCATTGAAACTTTGAACGGCCATATCTCCGTAACGGCACGGCGGATCCGCACCAAATTCGGGGGATCCCTTCAGCTCGAGGAACCCTCTCGAACGCCCAAT